>NW_027496603.1:0-178910 GCF_021521415.1 Bidens hawaiensis | reverse complement strand
AAGTTTCATTTAGCCGCTACTTCCACGCCACACTGCCCCGACCCCCTACTGCCCTCCTCCGATCCCCCATTGGTAGCAATTGAATGATTGATTATGGTTTGTTGGATATTTAGATAATGTAAACTGAAAATTGTAATTGATTATGGATTTAGCGTTTATGTGTAGATTGAAATTGATTATGGGTTGATTGTTTAAATTTTGTCCTTTCTAAAATTAGGGAACTTGGAAGATGAAACGGTAAGTCTTATTAGCAATCTTTTTAAATGAAATTTCAAGAAAATGATTAATCGATCCAACATCAAGTTTGTTTTCTGTGTAAAATACGGTAAAAAAAATTTGTTTAAAATACAGTAAAAAAAAAAAATTTGAACGTTACCCTGAAAATTTTGGTCTAGATCTACCACTAATCTAGTGGGAACCATACCTGAATCGAGTATACCAGTGCCTGTTATGCGTGTGGCCAAATTAGGTATCCCTTAGCAGGTACAAGTCACCGCTCTATTTTGGTGATTTTATGTTTCTATGATACTGATGCCCGATTATAAGCTTATAAACATATTTATAACATACAATTGAATACTTTAATTTTTTATCGGTTAAGGGGCTACATGAATTGGACTTGAGTTTTATTGAGTTCGGGGACCCTATGTAGAAATCATATAGTTAGGATGTGTTGTTGTCCCTCCGCTACATGCCTTACATAGCCCGCGATTGTTGTCTAAAAGTTTAACTATTATGAATGCCAAAATATCGTGTTTGTGTTTTATACCTTCATGTTTTCTCATAAAAAGAATCTATTATTTCCATCAGACGAGCTACTTAGTAGTCATGTATATACTTTCATCCATATACCATCCTATTTTTCCCATTAGTAATGATTCAAGCATGTTTGTTACACAAAAATGCATCATATATTTGCTCTAATTTCACATATCATCGAACGTCAAGGCTTCACAGAAAAACTCAATATGTGTGAGAGCGTGTCACATATTCTTAGTCGTGTATCAGATACCAGAATAAAAACACATTACCCTAGGTTTAAAACACACAAATTGCACATGTTCATATATGATATGTACCTTTATATAGTAATATCCCAAGATTTTGATCATAATATATAATTGTTGTCAACTTGATTATACAAGGAATCATGGTAAAATTGACGGGGACATGCTATTATTTGACAAATATGTGGTCATGCGATGTATTATTCGGCTATGAGTCATGTATACCTTGCCTTGATCTATATTGAAGAAACACGTTCATGAAGATATGATAGATTCATAACCATAGATAAAGCATGATGGATAAATAACCAAAGTATATTATTTATGAGGAAAAGAGAATAGATCTCAATAAATGTAAAATGGTGATTTCTATTGAAGTCTACGACCTACTGATAAGTGTTGGTATTCCTATGTTAAAATCGGAAATAATAAAATAGAAACAATAGATGATAACGGTGAACCGGGCTTGTGTTTGACACAATTCCCTTAAACAGATTCGCCGTCTGTTCCCAGGGTACTCCGGTTCAAAGCAGTAGCGGACGGCTGGACTTGATCACTTGTCTGAAACGAAACCGTAATAATGCTACAGCGGAGAGGATGAGAGAGTTGTGTGTTTTCTCGGGTTGTATGAAATGAAGCATTTCATCTAGTTTTATAATAATAAAACTCATAACTTATTGTTGACCATTAGTGCATAATAATAACTGGTAATTATCATAATAATGGTCATTAGTACAATGAAACTGAAAGATAAATCATTAATGATTAATGATCATTAATATCATTGACTATTCAGTTAAGAGAAACTGAAAATTAATAATCATTACTGAATAATGATCATTAATGTCGTTGACTTTCAGTTACGAAATGCACCAGCAAGCAGTCTCAAAAAACAAGTGCAAAAGAACTGCCTCACATGGGCCCAGGTTTTCGGAGTTGCATTCGTGTTCGCGGGATGTACGGGCACGCATGAGTTCGAAGAATTTAAGTCCAGAAACCCAATTTTGCACCCCCCCCCCCCCCCCGGGGTAGGAGTTATAGTAAAACACATCACAAAGCTTTAAATGAGTAGTAAATGTTGCACCTTATAACTACTCTTCACTTTGTTTCCAAACCGATGTGGGACAAGTTTTACCACTTCCATTTTTAAGACATTCATTCACACACAAATATACCCAAAATTCCAACAATCCCCCACATGAATGGAGGTCGAAACAACATTATTTCGATTAGATTTCCGCAGTTGAATCTTACATACAATAGGTAGATGTTACTCTTTGAACCTTTGCTTATGAAACGCACTTAGCCCACTGACTCTGAGTAGACAGCGATGTCTTTGAACTCATCTATCGTTTGTGTAGACGACAATGCACTTCACACAAGACTCTCCCTGACAAAGTAAAGTCCTCATAGTTATGTTCGTTATGGTCATGAACATGAGCCTGGTTCTGCGAGAGTCATTAAGTATTGTGCCCCAACAATACCCTTCGAAGCGACCCCACTTCTCTCTCACATAGGTGATTCACCATGTATGGTTACCTTAGTCGAATCATTAAAAGCCATGGGCTTAGCCTCACACTTGTCACTTTTAGGAATGGACTAGGAAGTTTACCAACCATGTAGTAAACTACCTTTTAAATACATAGGGTTATTCCCTCCCACAGTGACCTCATTAATTCATACAATTAGGTTTTCCTATTGAACTCAATTCTTGGGATCTCCAATCTGTTGAGTTAGGTTTCCTTCGTATGAACCTTTAATTTTTCAAGGGCTTTAGTCCCATTCCCATGGACGACTTCTGAACTAACTCTCTACTTAGGCCTTTTGTTAGCGGATCCGCAATATTATCCTTTGACTTCACGTAGTCAACAGTGATAATTCCAATAGAGATTAGTTGTCGTGCCATATTATGTCTACGTCTAATATGTCTGTTCTTACTGTAACACCCCGACCAAAGGCGGATTATACATCGGGGCGCCACATATTGTTTCATTACTCGTGACACTATTGGGTGTCAATATTTAATAAATACATTCATTCGCGCACGCGCAAAGCAAAAATAGATAACATAAATCATCATAAATCAATATATTATAAATCATAATATTCGAACAGCAATAACTTGTCTTGATACATTTTAATCTAGGTCAAAATAAAGAAAACTTCCTACGTGTTCACAAGCTCCAAAACAGCTACTGCAAACCTGAACATGTGTTAAAATAAAACGTCAAACACTTGCGTGTTGGTGAGAAATCAAGTTTAATACAATACATAGATAACAATAAATCTGCGCGCAACATGTGTATGTCTGGTTTTCAACAAGGGTGTAATCTGATCGGGACCAACTCTAAGATTCATAAGACTGCCAGTGCTCACAATTGAGCTCACAAACAAAACAAACTGTGCATGTGTAAACAAAAGAGAAAATCATAAACGATAGTTCTCCCGTGTTCATCTAATGGTACCATGAAAACTGCGGAATAGACCGACAAGACGGTTAATGATCCACACATACAAATAACAGCCAAGTCTACGTCCTCAACACATGGGATACTGCGCGACTAAAGTTCATAAACAAGTTTAAGACTCTAAGTTTGTATGAACACATGAACATCCCAAAACATTAAAAGCAAAAAGGGATTAGGTACGAGATTACTCACTTGATAAACGATGCGGTGTAAGATAAAGCAAGAACCAACTTTAAACAAGCACAAGTTAACCTATAAATAAGATTATTGTTTTAATGATTTGTTTTAAGTCTTGATTATAAGTTAGCATAATTAATAAGTAAATTATTATATATAATATACATATATTACCGGAAAAGCAGGGCAGAACAGGGAGGAAGACGGAGGCAGAGAGGAAGACGGCAGAGAGAGCAAGGA
The DNA here is from genome assembly GCF_021521415.1 of Bidens hawaiensis. Lineage (NCBI taxonomy): Eukaryota > Viridiplantae > Streptophyta > Magnoliopsida > Asterales > Asteraceae > Bidens > Bidens hawaiensis. The sequence goes on along the minus strand of NW_027496603.1, from coordinate 175,018 downwards.
GCAAGAGAACAGGAGAGATTAAGTGTTTTGTGTGTGTAGTGTTATGAAAATATTATTATTATTTATAGGAAAACCCTAGGAGACATAAATCCAGAAAAAGGGGAAAAGATCTTTAACAGGATCAAGCAAAAGATATCAAAAAGCATAAGAATCCAAAAGCAAAAGATATGGAAAGATATGGCAGCTGCAGAGGCAAGATAAAGCTGTCAGGGAACAGTAAAAAGCATGGGCGGGTCAGATAAAGGTACTGGTCAAGCAGATCTCAAAAGATTATGTCAGTCACTTTATCTGTCAACCAATGGGGTTGGTGCGCATGCTGCGCCGAAAGTAACTTTTCAGACATAAAGCAGATTAGGTCAACAGCTCAAAAGATAAGACAACACAAAAGCAAACGGCTAGATTTAAACAGAAGAAAACTCGAAGGATTCAGCGCGAGAAGGCTAAGGCGCGAAGGCAGACACAGAAGGTCAAGAGAGCGCGAGCGCGAAGGCAGACGGAACCAACCTTAACGCGTCGCGGAAAGAACTATATTTCTAAGCGCGCCGCGGGAAGAATTACATTTCTTAGCGCGCCGCGGTAGGAACTAAAATTCCTAGCGCGCCGCGGGAAGAACTATAATTCTTCGCGCGTCGAGGGATGAACTACGATTCTTAGCGTGCCGCGAGAAGAACTACAAATCCTTAGCGCGTCGCGGGAAGAACTACCGTCCTTCGCGCGCTGCGAGAAGAATTACAATTCTTAGCGCGCTGCGAGAAGAGTTCATCTCGCGTATCGCTGAAACAGGTGGTCTTCACGCAGGCTTCCTTGCAAGGGGTCTGCGCAGACAACCTTAGGCGGGAAGGAACAAAAGAGTTAGAAGAAAATGAGGAAAACAAGGCTTAAGGGCGGGACGGCGACAAGAGGGAAAAGAAGGCGGAAAGAGATAAGAAGGAAGAGGGAGGGGTCGGCGGAAAGAAAGAGAGAGAAAGAGGCGGGAAGGAAAATATATTATTATTATTAAAAGTAAAATATAAGTATAAATAAATATTAAATCATAAAAGAAAGAGATCGGATAAGGGAAACGGGTACCTGGGTCGGGTCGGATCGGGGCAGATGTCACAGTCTCCCCTACTTTAAGAAATTTCGTCCCGAAATTTATCTCGAAGTAGGTTGCGCAGAGAACAGGTGCGGGTACTTGATCTTCATTTGATCTTCCCTTTCCCATGTAAACTCGGCTCCGCGCTTGGACTCCCAGCGAACTTTCACGATAGGGATACGACTGCGCTTGGTTTGCTTAACCTCGCGATCCATAATCTCAACAGGCTTCTCAACGAAATGCATAGATTCATCAACTTGAACTTCATCAAGTGGAATGTGAAGGTTCTCGTCAGCTAAACACTTCTTGAGATTGGATACATGGAACGTTGGATGCACATTACTGAGCGCGGGCGGCAGGTCAAGTCTATAGGCAACTTTTCCTACACGCGCGAGAATCTTAAATGGACCAACATAACGAGGAGCAAGCTTACCTTTCTTCCCAAAGCGGACAACACCTTTCCAAGGCGACACTTTGAGGAGAACAAGATCACCAACTTGAAATTCGAGAGGCTTCCGCCTACGATCTGCGTAACTCTTCTGTCGGCTTCTGGCAGTCAGCAGATGATCACGGATCTTGGCGATTTTATCGGTTGTCTCTTGAACAAGTTCGGGTCCTGTGATTTGAGCTTCTCCCACTTCGCTCCAACAAATCGGGGAGCGGCACTTACGACCGTAAAGTGCTTCAAATGGGGCCATACCAATACTGGAATGATAGCTGTTATTATAAGAGAACTCGATCAAAGGCAGGTGCGAATCCCAATTACCTCCAAAATCAAGAACACAAGATCGGAGCATATCCTCAAGAGTTTGAATAGTTCGCTCAGACTGTCCGTCGGTCTGAGGATGATATGCCGTACTCATGTCCAAGCGAGTTCCTAGTGCAGATTGGAGAGATTTCCAAAAGCGAGATATAAAACGGCCATCGCGATCGGATATGATGCTCAAAGGAGTACCATGGCGGCAGACAATTTCCTTGACATAAAGCTGCGCGAGTTGCTCAACACGGTAGTTTTCACGAATGGGCAGAAAGTGAGCAGACTTAGTCAAACGATCCACTATTACCCAAATGCTATCATGTTTGCTTGCTGTCAAAGGTAACTTGGTAATAAAGTCCATCGCTATACATTCCCATTTCCACGTAGGAATTTCTGGTTGTTCGAGTAAACCAGATGGGCGTTGGTGTTCAGCTTTCACTTTAGAACAAGTCAGACATTTAGCTACGAACACAGCAATATCCTTTTTCATACCGGGCCACCAATAAGTAATGCGCAAATCCTTGTACATCTTATCAGCGCCGGGATGAATAGAATACCGAGATTTGTGCGCTTCGCTCAGGATATCAGCGCGAAGATTCACATCAAAGGGAATCCAGATGCGATTGAGATAGCAGAGAATTCCACTCAGATTAGGCACAAAATGCGCTTCCGCGCCACACGCTAACTCGGCGCGAAGGTTACCATTACTGATGGATGCGCGCTGCGCGTCACGAATACGCGATTCAAGGTTGCTTTGAATCGGCGCGAAGTGAAGCTGGGTGCGCGGCAAGATACAGTTAAGCTGGCAGGGTTTTCGGCTGAGCGCGTCGGCTACCACATTAGCCTTACCAGGATGATACCGGATCTCACAATCGTAATCGCTGATGAGTTCGTTCCATCGGCGTTGCCTCATGTTAAGTTCCTTCTGATCAAAGATATGCTGAAGGCTTTTATGGTCAGTGTAAAGGATACACTTAGTACCATAAAGGTAGTGTCTCCAGATCTTCAAGGCAAAAACAACTGCACCAAGTTCGAGGTCGTGAGTTGTATAATTCTTTTCATGAACCTTGAGTTGCCTTGATGCGTAAGCGATAACCTTGCCTCGTTGCATAAGAACACAACCGAGACCTTGGTTGGAGGCATCGCAGTACACGACAAAATCATCATTACCCTCAGGTAGCGCAAGAACAGGAGCTTCACACAACAATTGCTTGAGCGTCAGAAAGGCTTCTTCTTGCTTCGAGCCCCAAATATACGGTTTACCTTTGTGCGTCAGAGCTGTTAAAGGCAAAGCGATCTTCGAGAAGTTCGAAATGAAGCGCCGGTAATAACCAGCTAAGCCCAGAAAGGAACGGATCTCGGAAGGAGAGGATGGCGTAATCCAGTTCTTGATTGCCTCAATTTTGGATGGGTCGACATGGATACCCATCTTGTTGACAACATGACCAAGAAACTGTACTTCATCAGACCAGAATTCACACTTGGAAAGCTTAGCATAAAGCTGCTCGGCTCTAAGCTTTTGCAACACCAACCGAAGATGTTGCTCATGCTCGGCCTTGGTCTTAGAATACACCAGAACATCATCGATAAACACGATCACGAATTTATCCAAGAAAGGCCTACACACCCGATTCATTAGATCCATGAAAACGGCGGGTGCGTTGGTTAGACCGAAGGACATGACCAAGAATTCAAAATGGCCATAACGAGTTCGAAAAGCAGTCTTCGGAACATCTTTATCGCGGATGCGCAACTGGTGATAACCAGAGCGGAGATCAATCTTCGAGAAACAAGAGGCACCTTGGAGTTGATCAAAGAGGTCGTCAATACGCGGTAAGGGATACCGGTTTTTAATGGTGAGTTTGTTCAACTCGCGGTAATCAATACACATGCGAAACGATCCATCTTTCTTTTTAACGAACAACACCGGAGCACCCCAGGGCGAAGAGCTAGGGCGAATGAATCCTTTAGCAGTCAACTCTTGAAGTTGGCTGGCCAATTCTTGCATCTCAGCGGGTGCAAGACGGTAAGGAGATTTAGCTACGGGGGAAGCACCAGGGACAAGATCAATACGAAACTCGACTTCACGAGCGGGAGGGATACCAGGAAGATCATCAGGAAAAACTTCAGGGAAATCACGCACAACAGGGATATCGCGAAGCTTCTTCTCTTCAGCAGGTTTAACCACATGGGCTAGAAATGCAATACACTTCTTCCGCATGAGCCTTCGGGCTTCGGCGCAAGACATAAGTTTAAGACCGCGGGAGGGTTTTTCGCCGTAAATATGAAGATCACCATTTTCTCGAGGTATGCGAATCATCTTCTTGGCGCAAATAACTTCGGCGCGATTATGCGAGAGCCAGTCCATACCAATAATAACATCAAAGCTTCCAAGAGGCATGGGGATGAGGTCGATCAGAAAATCGTTTTCGTTAAGGTTAAGCGTGCAATCCTTAATCACTGAGTTTATTAAAACAGTTTCGCCATTAGCCAATTCAACTGAAAAATCTTCTTTTAAATCGTTGCGCGGTCGCGCAAGCTTCTGCTCGAAGGCGCGAGAGATAAAACTTCGATCGGCGCCAGTATCAAAAAGTACAGAAGCATAAAATCCGTTAAGCAAAAATGTACCATTAACTACGTCATTATTCGCTTGCGCTTGGTGCGCGGTTATGTTAAAAGCTCGTCCACGCGTCACTTGGTTCGAAATCTGGTTCACCGGATTCGCTTGTGTGATTTGCACTTGTAGTCTCGGGCACGCGTTCCGGAAATGACTGGGATCACCGCAGTTAAAGCACGATCTGGGTCGTGGGTTTTGGTAGGTTGGTTGTGGGTTCTGCGGGTAGACTGGTGGTGTTGGCGCAATTGGATTGGCGAGAAGGACTCTACAGTTTTCTGCAAGGTGACCAGTACGGCCACATCGGGTACAAAGTCGACACGGGGTTTGGGTTGGGTGGTGAAATCTACAGGTTGGGCAAAAGGGATGGTTTCCTGTGTAAGGTTTCTTAGTTGGCGGGGCAGGGAGTGCTGGATTGGTTAAGGCATAGTTGTGGACTATAGGGGGAGTTGGGTAGGCTGATAGTGGGTTAGGCGTGTAAACTGGAGGTTGATAAATGGGTTGCTGGACAATGGGCGGGTTGGTAAGCGCGTAAGCTTTGCGCCTGCGCTTGAGGTTGTTACGGTTTGAGGGTTCTGGTTTGGTTTCTGTTGGTTCAGGGGCAGTCTTGGTGAGTTTGGTCTTCTCAGTTCCCCGCAGGAACAGGGTTCCTGCTCTGACATGGTTGTCGCTGAGCACAGCGGCCAACTCGATGGCGTCAGAGAGGGTAACTGGGTTTCTGGCCCATACCGAATCTTGAATTTCCATGGGGAGACCCCCAAGGAATTTCTCTATGGCTCGGCGGGAAGGGGTAACAAGGTGAGGGACAAGCAGGCTTAGTTCATGGAAGCGCGTCGCGTACTCGCGCGCTTCACCGCTGTATTGCTTCAAGTTCCAGAATTCCTCCTCTAGGCGCTTAATTTCGTTGGGAGGGCAGAATTCTCGCGTCAGAATTTCCTTGAATTCCTCCCATGTCATGCTAGAAGCAGCCTCTGCGCCACGCGTATGAGCTACTCCATTCCACCATGTAAGCGCTCTAGATTCCAGGACACTGGAAGCATACAGGGTTCGTCTATCTGAGGGGCATTGGGTATGGAGGAAAGTGTTTTCAATCTTTTCGAGCCATTGGAGCATCACGGTGGCTCCTTCAAGACCTGTGAACTTTGGAGGGTTACCCGCGTTAAAGGACTTAATGTTATAACTGGAGGTATTGTTTTGGCTCAAGGCTTGGGCTATCGCGGCGGCCATTTCCTGGGAACGTTGCTGTCTACGCATGCGCGAGGCTTCTCTTCTCTGAAATCGGCGAGATAGCGGAGGCATTCTATAAAAATTTTAAATTTTAGTTAATATCTTGGTTTTAGCGCAAAGTTTTAATCTTATAAAGCTTGGTTTCACGGAGTCAGTTACTGTCCAAAGTAAAATAAATGACCCTAAATGCAGACTTAATAAAGGTAACAAACTCGAACCAAGAATCGGCAATTCATGTAGCACCATGACTTTCCGAATTCCCAATTTAAAATAACTAGTAAACGAGTATTGGAGATTGACGATTCATGTATCACCATGACTTTTCAATCTTCAATATAAAATATACAAGAAAATGAGTATTGGAGGTTGACAATTCATGTATCACCATGACTTTTCAAGTCTCCAACCTCAGAACATAATCGTAAATGAAAATTGAAAATCAACTATTCATGTATCACCATGACTTTTCGGATTTTCAAATCCAACAAACGAATATGTAGGTAAAATCAGTAAAAATCGAAATTCAGCAAAAATCGAAATATCGCGGAATGAAATCATATACTGCGCAAGCGCGAGCATATTTATAAACAACGAGTAATTAACAATAAGCGCGCAAACATGAGAATTCTCTCATGCGCGAGAAGGGACTCTTAGGTTTTCTAGGCCGTTACGTCTAACCACCTATCCTAAAGTCAACGAGCTCTGATACCAATCTGTAACACCCCGACCAAAGGCGGATTATACATCGGGGCGCCACATATTGTTTCATTACTCGTGACACTATTGGGTGTCAATATTTAATAAATACATTCATTCGCGCACGCGCAAAGCAAAAATAGATAACATAAATCATCATAAATCAATATATTATAAATCATAATATTCGAACAGCAATAACTTGTCTTGATACATTTTAATCTAGGTCAAAATAAAGAAAACTTCCTACGTGTTCACAAGCTCCAAAACAGCTACTGCAAACCTGAACATGTGTTAAAATAAAACGTCAAACACTTGCGTGTTGGTGAGAAATCAAGTTTAATACAATACATAGATAACAATAAATCTGCGCGCAACATGTGTATGTCTGGTTTTCAACAAGGGTGTAATCTGATCGGGACCAACTCTAAGATTCATAAGACTGCCAGTGCTCACAATTGAGCTCACAAACAAAACAAACTGTGCATGTGTAAACAAAAGAGAAAATCATAAACGATAGTTCTCCCGTGTTCATCTAATGGTACCATGAAAACTGCGGAATAGACCGACAAGACGGTTAATGATCCACACATACAAATAACAGCCAAGTCTACGTCCTCAACACATGGGATACTGCGCGACTAAAGTTCATAAACAAGTTTAAGACTCTAAGTTTGTATGAACACATGAACATCCCAAAACATTAAAAGCAAAAAGGGATTAGGTACGAGATTACTCACTTGATAAACGATGCGGTGTAAGATAAAGCAAGAACCAACTTTAAACAAGCACAAGTTAACCTATAAATAAGATTATTGTTTTAATGATTTGTTTTAAGTCTTGATTATAAGTTAGCATAATTAATAAGTAAATTATTATATATAATATACATATATTACCGGAAAAGCAGGGCAGAACAGGGAGGAAGACGGAGGCAGAGAGGAAGACGGCAGAGAGAGCAAGGAGCAAGAGAACATGAGAGATTAAGTGTTTTGTGTGTGTAGTGTTATGAAAATATTATTATTATTTATAGGAAAACCCTAGGAGACATAAATCCAGAAAAAGGGGAAAAGATCTTTAACAGGATCAAGCAAAAGATATCAAAAAGCATAAGAATCCAAAAGCAAAAGATATGGAAAGATATGGCAGCTGCAGAGGCAAGATAAAGCTGTCAGGGAACAGTAAAAAGCATGGGCGGGTCAGATAAAGGTACTGGTCAAGCAGATCTCAAAAGATTATGTCAGTCACTTTATCTGTCAACCAATGGGGTTGGTGCGCATGCTGCGCCGAAAGTAACTTTTCAGACATAAAGCAGATTAGGTCAACAGCTCAAAAGATAAGACAACACAAAAGCAAACGGCTAGATTTAAACAGAAGAAAACTCGAAGGATTCAGCGCGAGAAGGCTAAGGCGCGAAGGCAGACACAGAAGGTCAAGAGAGCGCGAGCGCGAAGGCAGACGGAACCAACCTTAACGCGTCGCGGAAAGAACTATATTTCTAAGCGCGCCGCGGGAAGAATTACATTTCTTAGCGCGCCGCGGTAGGAACTAAAATTCCTAGCGCGCCGCGGGAAGAACTATAATTCTTCGCGCGTCGAGGGATGAACTACGATTCTTAGCGTGCCGCGAGAAGAACTACAAATCCTTAGCGCGTCGCGGGAAGAACTACCGTCCTTCGCGCGCTGCGAGAAGAATTACAATTCTTAGCGCGCTGCGAGAAGAGTTCATCTCGCGTATCGCTGAAACAGGTGGTCTTCACGCAGGCTTCCTTGCAAGGGGTCTGCGCAGACAACCTTAGGCGGGAAGGAACAAAAGAGTTAGAAGAAAATGAGGAAAACAAGGCTTAAGGGCGGGACGGCGACAAGAGGGAAAAGAAGGCGGAAAGAGATAAGAAGGAAGAGGGAGGGGACGGCGGAAAGAAAGAGAGAGAAAGAGGCGGGAAGGAAAATATATTATTATTATTAAAAGTAAAATATAAGTATAAATAAATATTAAATCATAAAAGAAAGAGATCGGATAAGGGAAACGGGTACCTGGGTCGGGTCGGATCGGGGCAGATGTCACACTTACCATTATACATTGTGCTATGAGCTCTGCCAATTACCGATTGGCTATCACAATGTATACAAATGGCCGATGCCGGCTTAGGCCATCTTGGTATATTCTCAACAAATTGACGTAACCATTCTGCCTCTTCGCCCACTTTATCTAGGGCGATGAATTCTGATTCCATCGTGAATCTAGCTATAACCATTTGCTTAGATGATTTCCACGATATAGCAGCACCTCCAAGTTTGAATACATACCCACTTGTTGCTTTGGAATCATTCGTGTCAGATATCCAATTTGCATCACAGTGTCCATCGATAACTGCCGGATATCTGTTATAATGCAACCAGTATTCCCGAGTGTATCTTAGGTACCGAAGCAACTAAATCACACAGTTCCAATGAATTGAACTTGGGTTGCTCGTGTATCTACTTAGCTTGCTCACAGCATATGCTAAGTCTGGCCTAGTGCAACTCATAAGATACATCAAGCTTTCAATAATTCTTGAGTATTCCAATTGGTTAACGGGTTCACCTCTATTCTTAGCTAGATGTTGACTCGTGTCAATGGGAGTTCGAGCTACATTAGAGTCATTAACATTATACTTCTCAAGAATTTTGTTCACGTAATGGGTTTGACTTAAAACAATTTCACTTTGGGTTCGTGTGATTTTAACTCCCAAAATCACATCCGCAAAGCCCATGTCTTTCAAGTCAAATCTTGCCTTTAACATGTTCTTTGTGGACGTTATGATTTTGTCATTGCTTCCAACAATGAGCATATCACTACGTATAGACACAAAATGACATATCCATTTGATGTGTCCTTCACATATACACATTTGTCACACTCATTGATTTTGAACCTGTCATCAAGCATGATATGATCAAACTTTTGATGCCATTGTTTTGGAGCTTGTTTCAATCCATACAAGGATTTTACAAGTTTGCAAACTTTCTTTTCTTGCCCAATGGTTATGAAACCTCTCAGGTTGTTCCATGTAAATCTCTTCCTCCAGATTTCCATTCAAGAAAGCTATTTTCACATCCATTTGGTGAACTTCCAGATTTCTAATGGCGGCGATGGCAAGGACTAACCTAATGGAGGTTATTCTCGTAACTGGCGAATATGTATCAAAGTAATCTAAACCTTCTCGTTGTTTATATCCTTTGATCACCAACCTTGCCTTGTACTTATCGATGGTGCCATATGGTTTCATCTTCTTCTTGAAGATCCATCGATATCCTAGTGGTTTACATCCTTGAGAAAGATCCACTAGTTCCCAAGTATGATTTTGTAAGATAGAATCTATCTCACCTTTGATGGCCTCTCTCCACTGAGGTCCTTCTGAGGAACTCACCACTTGTTGGTACGTTTGGGGTTCCTTTTCTACCATGTAGGTAAGGAAGTCAGAGCCGAAGGATTTTTCAGTACTTTGCCGTTTACTCTTTCTAATTTCGACTTCCTCTATCTCAGATTGTTCTCAAGGTTCATCTCTTGCACCCTCATTTTCTAGAACAATTTCCTCAACCGATCTAGAAGAACTCGGTTTTCCTTTATCCAAGCATGGGAACATATGTTCAAACCATGATGCATCCTTGGATTCTAGTATGGTGCCTTTGTTTATTCCAGGGTTCTTAAGATCATGCACAAGAAAACGACATGCACCACCAGGACTAGTATATCCTATAAATATACAATCCACTGTTTTGGGTCCTATTAGTAGCCGTTTTGGTGGTGTTACTACTACCTTGGCTAGGCATCCCCATACTCGCAAGTATTTATATGATGGTTTATTTCCCGTCCATAATTCGTATGGAGTTACATTTTTTTTCTTATTGGGTATCATGTTTAAGACATAATTCGTCGATAAGATTGCTCCCCTCCACATGTCTCGGCTTATACCAAAACTTATCATCATGGCATTCATCATTTCTTTCAAAGTGCGGTTCTTGCGTTCCGCTATGCCATTTGATTGAGGGGAGTAAGGAGGCGTGAATTCATGCATGATTCCATCTCTTTCACACAAATCAACAAAAGGTGAAACATATTCACCTCCTCGGTCACTCTTTACTCTTTTGATTTTCCGATTAGTTGATTCTCAACTTTGGCTTTAAAAAAGATAAACTTATCAATAGCCTCATCCTTACTTTTAAGTAAATACACATGACAATACCTTGTACTATCATCAATAAACATGATGAAGTACTTACTCCCTACACAAGTAGGAATTACTTTTAGATCACACGCATAAGTGTGGATCATCTCGAGGGGTTCGATGAATCATTCAATCTTTTGAATGACGATCTTGTTTGTTTTTCTTCGACACGAGTTAACTTTGGTGACCATAATCGAGAGGTTATCAACCTCACGAACCATATTGAGCATTTTCATTCTTTAGAAGCTTACACTTATTGGCCCTATGGTCTTGCTTTCCACAATTGTAACAAGTTCATTGGAACTTTCTATTATTATTAATATTAATATTATTATTATTTATTTATTTATTTTAAATTCTCCCCTTAGGACCAAGGTTGGATCCTTTCCCATTTTAAAGTCCAAAAACTTAGCCACCGCGAACTTTTTAGCACCGACATCTTTTGTTTTGTATTTGCGGTCCAAAGACTCCCATAATTCTTTGGCAGTCTTGGCCTTGCATTACACATTGTACAATGTATCCACCATACCATTCAAAACATAATTCCGGTACAAGAAATCCGAATGATTTCAAGCCTGAACCACGCTCACCGAATGAGCATCCTTTCCCTTTTATCAACATGGGGAACGGTTTCAGTCAAGAACCTCGCTAGGTTCAACGTGGTCAGATAAAAGAATATCTTTTGCTGCCACTTTTTAAAATTCACACCGGTGAATTTTTCCAGTTTCTCAGCATGAGACGTAACTACATTAGGCAGTGGTGCAACCAAACTGGTTGTGATAGCAACAACAGAAGCAACGATCATGGCTGTCTGAAACGAAAGTGATCATGCCTAAGATTCCATTCTGTCTGTCTGTCTGAAACGAAAGACACATGAACAATTAGTAATCTGTTTAAGTTTGTTGGTATTCCTGTGTTACAACCGGAAATAATAAAATAGAAACAATAAATGATAACGGTGAACCGGGCTTGTGTTTGACACAATTCCCTTAAACAGATTCGCGGTCTGTTCCCAGGGTACTCCGGTTCAAAGCAGTAGCGGACTGCCGGGCTTGATCACTTGTCTGAAACGAAACCGTAATAATGCTGCAGCGGAGAGGATGAGAGAGTTGTGTATTTTCTCGGGTTGTATGAAATGAATCTAGTTTTATAACAATAAAACTCATAACTTATTGTTGACCATTAGTGCATAATAATAACCAGTAATACAATGAAACTGGAAAGATAATAATCATTAATGCCATTGACTTTAGTGCAAAAAAATTGCCTCACATGAAGATAGGAGTTTTAGTAAAACACATCACAAAGCTTTAAATGAGTAGTAAAGGTTGCACCTTATAAACTACTCTTCACTTTGTTCCCAAATCGATGTGGGACAAGTTTTACCACTTTCATTTTTAAGACATTCATTCACACACAAATATACCCAAAATTCCAACAATAAGTGACGTTGAATACAACTGATGTAGTCAAGTTTAGGAAAGAGCTCAGTACCATACCAGTACGACCTGTATAGATCCTGAATTTCCCAAAAACTTTGTACAGGTATTGAAAATGCTCGGTTCGTACCGGTACAGCACCGATACCGTATGCAAAAATAAAGTTCCTAAGTTTTCTTCTTGCACTTTCCCATTTTTCTTCTTGCACTTCCTCATTATCTGGTTCTGGTGAAAGTTCCTCAGAAACCAATGAAAAGTAACTTGAGAAAAAAAGACGAGTCACTTACCATATTAGATATGTCTGTATTCCTTTTTGCAAACTCAAATTTTTGTCGGTAGTCACATTAAAAACGCTCTCCAAGCACAGAAACCAATTTTTATGGGGATCCATTATACCCATTTATGCAGGCAAAAAATTAGGGTCTGCACGAAGGGATCTAACCGTAAATCATTTCATCGCTCTTTCATTTCTCAACCGTCTGATGCACCCGAGAGCCAGCTGACCGAACATAAGTATTGGAGTTACAGTTGGTCTGAGAGCCTGCTGGGGTAGTTTCGTAATCGTAACCCAATTCCAGATGACTGTATTGTTCAGTATCGAATTCTTTCTGTCAGTTTGCATGATTTTACTGTTTTCAATTGTCTAGCCAAAAAAGGTGTATTTTTACGGTTACGGGTTACCTACTTCACCCTTGCATTCCTTGAAGCTTCATTTGCACTTTAGCAATATTTTTCCAAGGCCAACAATGATTTGTTTGACTAGAATGATATTCCAAATCTTTATTGGTAGCCAAAAGTCCAAAACCCTTTATTCGTGCATGTTTGCATTGGACAGTATTACTATTAGACATTAGTAGTGTGGGCTCACAAGCCCATCTTAAGTTTCTAAGGTTACCTCATAATTTTTATATATTGTATACTAGCTTAACTAATATACAATCTAATATTTGGTATGTTACGTATGTTGTGTTTGATGAACAAATTATTTTTATAAAACTTCAATAGTTTACATAAAGTACAATATATCAACTTTTTCTATAATTTATGCACCTAAAGTTTACTACCAATTTGATGATAGAAATATAATTATTTGGAAGAAACTAAACTACTAATTGAGCACACTTGGTTGCTTCTGTTCGCGACCATTCTTTTTGACTTCAACCCAAGCATTGAGGGCCATACAAAATGTTGACATGTTTGATTCGTAATCATGAATTCATGACAATATAGTCTTAACTCTTTACAGAACATGGGATTTAAAATTGTTGACTTATTTTATTTACGAGGAGAAAAAATCTTTCTTTTTTTTTGAAGCACGATTTTATGAATAAACAAGCAAGATGTGTGAAAGAGTATAATACTATCAATTTCCATCAAGAGAAGAATTAATTAACTGGTAATGTTAGAGTTTTAAGTTTGGTTCAATAAAAGCTTACACCATCTTTTACCGATAATCTCAAAACAACAACAAACGAGTCAAGAGAGTTGATAACGCATATTACCACTCAATATACAAAAGTCACCTATGGAGGAGTTGGCTTTAAAAGGAAAATGTCTTGGGTTACATGAGATCGTTTTTTGGCGGATAAAAATAAAGGTGAGTTGAGTATTGAAAGTCTTCCAAGTCTTAGTTTGGCGCTAATGTCGAAATGGAAATGAAGATTCCACACTTGTAAGGATGCTCATTGGATTCGAATTCTTGAATCCATTTACAAAAAGGATGTGCTTGATAAACTTAAGGTGGCCAAAGGAAGGGGGGTTTGGAATCGAATTGTTTTAAGTATTCGTGAATTAAATGACAAACAAATTATACCTTTGGTGGCCATGAGGATACATGTGGGTTTGGGAGATTCAACCAAATTATGGAAGGATTTTGGCAGGGAATTTCGAATTTGGCAGAGATCTATCCTAGATTATTTGCTCCTGAATCGGATAAAGACTGCATATAGATGACCAAAAAAGAAATAATGGTTCGCAATGGAAATGGCATGGAGAGATAGGGGAGGGGGTTGAAGCTAGATAGATTGCTTCGCTTAATATTCTCTTGGATCAAACTCAATGGTCGGCTTCAAAGGATGCGTGGAGGTGGGATTATAATGGTCAAAATGAGTTTCTAGTCAAAAGGTGAGAAAAACGACTGAAAAGAAGATTTTTTCAGAGGTCTCTTCTACGGTGAGGTTGTATAAAAGAATTCTTAAAATGGTTAATATTTTCACATGAAGACTTTTATTGGATGGATTACCATCTCAGGTGAATCTTTGCAATATTCCTTTCATCATGTGTCTATTTTTGTGTAAATGAGATGGAAATGGTGGAACACGTGTTTGGATCACGTTATGTTACTTCTCGAGCTTGGAAATTGATTAAGTTTTTGCGGAATATAGCGGGCCCTATAACTTTGAAACTGAAAGACATGGTATCTTGGATTGCGTAATGGGGGGTGATTTGGAATACTCGGGATGATTTAGAATTGGATCCTATTTTCGATTTGATTACTCGTTTTTCCTTTTTGTGGATAGTTAGTGAAAACAGGAAAAAAAGGTGCCTTGAACCAAGTGTCTTAAAAGCCCGCTTTTTTTTTTAACATAATCTTTTGCTGTTTGTTTAACTTTTTCTAGCCATCATTCTTTAATATATTTTGTTGTTTGAAAAAAATATATACAAAAGTATTCATTTTCTCTACCTATACAAGCGTACATTTATTCATCATCACCACTTTTACTTTTATTTTCAATAATCATATTCATATTGCATTTTATACCAAATAAAGCTATTTGTAAATGTTTATATAATTTGTAAATGTTTATACTTTGTTAGTAAAATGATATATATAACTAAGTATCGTATTATAGAAAACTAGTTTTGTTAGTCGCGCATTGCGACAAAAGAGTTTCTACATCCCTATTACATACTAAATAAACCCATTTATTTTTTATGATACAATAAAGTCGGGTTTGAAGTAGTGTCCCATCTCAAATACCTTAGAGCATCTCCACCGGCATGACGTGGAGAGGTTTGTGTTGACGTGGACCGGAGCAAATGGACGAACGGCGATTTTTACCAGTGGAGGAAAACGGAGGGTTGGATGTTTGTTTGAGATCACAAACGTTTGTGATGGAGTTTGAAATGGGCCCACCATAAAGTAAAATACGATAAATTGATGACATGGCGGGCGGGCGGCCGGTGTCGGCGGCAATCAACGCTCCGGCGTTGTTGGGGTCGCCCAGCCGACGGCAATCAAAACTGATAGGTGAGACCATGGTGTGATGGTGGAGGACTGGTGGTGACAAACTGATAGGGGTGGTGGGGGATTTGCGGAAGACAGAGGCGGTGGGTAGGTGGGTAGGTGGAGGTTTGAATTTGTTTATGAGTGTAGATGCTCTTATTACATACTAAATAACCCTATTTATTATGATACATGGGTTTGAACTAGTGTCCCATCCCAAATGCCCTATTAGAGCATTCTCAGCCTATTCCTTACCCTATATCCATATATATCATATAATTACACTAAAAATTATTGTTTTTTCTCTCTCCTGTTTAATTAAATAATATTTTTTATACATTTATTATCTTTTCTCTTTCCTTCACTCACAACCACTTTTAGAAAATATTAAAAAATTATACGGTATGAACAGTGAAACCCCAAATTTAACTTTCTCCTATAACATTTTCTCTCTTCTCTACTCACAACCACTCATAACCATACAATATAATTTACAAATTTACATATTTTTAGAGAACATGCTAAGAATGCTCTTACATACTAAATAACCCCATGTCCAACTGCCATAGATAAGACAAAAATGTTGTCCTGACACTGAAACACGAGGTCATGTTTTGTGAAACACAGACCACTAGCTCAGCCTATAAATAGAGGAACTTGTTTCATTGCTTAGACAGGAATTCCACTTAAACACACACACTTCACACTTATAATAAAGCATTTTGGAGTTGATTAAAAGGCTTGGAAGGTCTCTACTCAATTAGGAAGAAGAATTATCATCTTTGTTGGTGGGATATACTGAGTACGATGATGATGATGATGATGATGATGGTGATGATGATGATGATGAATTATCATCTTTGTGGTTAGATTATTCGAATTCCATCTTGTTCTTCATCTTCTTCTTCATCTAAGATTCATAGCTAATTGGGGATTTCTAAAATTGATAATCAAATTGATACTTTCCTATTCATATTAATCAACAACCAAATTTTGTTGGGTCTTTAACATGTATACAACTATTTATCCTCTAAACATACTTTAATTTCTTGTTTTAATATATAAATGGTTATGAAATTCATATTATAAACTTCATAGAACTTTCATTATTAACCATAAACAATTGTGTGCATAGTTTTGTTATTTTGGATTAGTTCTTTAAAATGTCACAATAATTATATATTCATATTCTTAAGATTATGATAAACATAAGTAATTATCTTCATAAAAGAAATAAACATTTTTTAACAAAATCTTAGAAATCACTTAGCATTTTATTAATTATCACATATTTAAAGTATAGTTATGAATTGCTGAAAATAACTATTTTCGAATAAAAACATAGTTTCATACTTTTATACATACACACACATATATATATCCTATGCATATCTTATTTATATTTTTGTATAAGTATCTCATGACATAATTTATTTTTATATTTTATCATATGTATCTCATTTATACCTTTAACCATAAAACGAAGTCCCAAAAACGCTCATGACCTTAGAAACTATAAGTTGTCCATATTCGTTTGAATATTCATACTTGTGTTATTCAAATTAGGATAAATCGTTGTAGTTTTCCCGTGTCAATCATCCAACTCGGTTTTAGGTACTTTCATTCTCGCTCTCATATCCGAGTGAGTAATCATACCCCTTTTTACTTTTAAACACTTTGGGGTGTATCATGTACTGTATTAAACAATCACGTTTTGTTATTCTTTCAATCATGCAATTCAATCTATGTTATGTGTTTATTCATGCTATGTGTGGTGATGCGTTGTGTTGTGTTGTGTGGGTATTCAATCAATCAATCAATCAAGTGTGAATCATTAACTTAACAAGCCATCGGTAACGATGATAGATCTATCTGGGTGACGCCCGTTCGAATTTGACCGGTTTTGGCATTTGGACGATCGAAATCAACTTTTTAGCATAGCCTTTGGGTTATGGACTCAAGTCAACAAGGTTTGATCACACATGTTATTCAATCATATGTGTTATTCAATCATACGTGATATGCATTTAACAGGTTGAATTGTGTTTTCAATCTATTATATATATGTGTCTTAATCTATGGTTGCTCACCAACTATTCATATAGTTGACCGTCTTATTTTATACATGATGCAAGTATACAAGTTTGATGTTACTTTGAAGTTCAAAACGTAATACTGCTATGGACCTAGGCTAATAAAATAATAGCAGTGTTATCTTTATGCTATGTTATTACCTTGAAACTACTTGTAATGTGTGACATGTTTTAATGCGATGAATAAATATTATAACTTTAAGTAGTGTCATGTGTTATGAACCATCACCTTTCACGCCCCGACGTATAATACGCCTTCGGTTGGGGTGTGCCAGATAAATAGATAGATAAGCTAAGAAGATTCAGTCCATAAGCTTTGGACATATGTGATTGCCTGCACCTTCTTAAGAACAAGACTAGACGCATACATTGCAGGGCAACACAATTAGTAAGGAATATATTAAAACTTAATGTTATGGCATTACCACTAAGGGGGTGTTTGGGATTGCTTATTTTAAGTAGTTGATGACTTGTTAAATTTTGGAAAAGTATAAAATGTGTTTGGTATTGTGTGTTATTGTGAGGGAATGAGTTAACAAGTTACAAAGTTGTAACTTACTAACTTATAAGAAGATAAAATAAGGAATCCTAAACACCTCCTAAGACTAGTTGTAGCAGGTGCCAAATCCTCAACTTGGGATGTTTCGCGATGCCAAATCATTACTCCTCCCACACATATAGACACCAAAATGGAATGAGCCCTTTTGGGCGCCAGCCAGTTAACAAGAGAAGGGGCTCAAGTGTGTGGGACTACTATAAATCCAACCAAACACATTCCAACCACTCATCTTTTTTACATTAAAAATATTAAGGCAAATTGAAAATAAATAATTTCAATTTTTGTGTATTGACTGATAATAATCCCAACTTTAAAAATCATTACCAGCGCCCAACTTTCAACTATTTTTTTCTCAATGGATCTCTGTTAAAAAACACTTAACGGCGTTAAGTTTTTTTCCAAGTTTCAAATCGATGATTTAGGGATTTTGATTGGAAGAACGATACGAATCAACTAATGTAAAACTTATCACGAAGTGGTGATCCAATCGACGAAACAATGTTTCAATTCGGGTGTTTGAATTCCAATTAACAAAAAATAAGTCATTTGAATCACCGTTCGTGATAAGTTTTACATCAGTCGAATCGTATCGTTCTTCCGATCAAAAGCCCTAAAACATTGGTTTAAAACTCGCAAACACTTAACAGCACTCGTTAACTACGGAAAGGACTACGGCAAGCTCGTTGTTATCGTCGATGTTATCGATCAGAACAGAGTAATTTATTATTATTATTATATTATTATTATTCCACTGCTACACAGATCTTTAATCTAGCTCTAATTACTTTTTTGTTATTATTGTGTGATTATATAGGAATTAAATGTTGATACAGGAAATGCTTGATGTTTTTCATTCATTTTCATTTAACAAGTTGAGATATTAACTTACTGTTTGATTTCTATGTGCTAATTACCAATGGTTATGAATTTGATGCTTTTAAAACCTATAAGAAACTGCTTTGTGTGTTTGCTAGCAGTGCTACAGTCATGGTTTTATTATTGTTTAGGTCAAAATGATAAGATTTAATGAAATATGCATGCAGCTGTGTTTTTTATTATACTTGTATTATTGAGAAATGTTATTTCTAATTGTTTTTTTTCAGAAGCTTTTAGTAAATGCATAATCTTAAGTTTTATAGAAGCTTATATATACTACAATTTTGCATAGTGTTATTTTAAATGTTAAGTTTTTTATAAGCTTATAGTATCTGCAATTATGTGAGGAGTTTGAGTTTAGTTGTTCAAGTTGAATATAATGGAAGAAGTTAAGGTTGTGCTGAAATAATTGTTTTGAATTGGCAGGCTCTTGTTGATTCTCCTGACATGGTGAGAGGCCAAATGAACTTCAAGAGGCTAACGCTTACCGACATCAAAATTGACATTAAAAGAGTTCCAAACAAGAAAACTCTTATTGCTGCTATGGAGGCTGCTGGTATGTACAACATTGGTATAGATATTGAGACAGATTGATTGATTCTAAGAATATTAATCTAAGTATATATATAATATGATTTTCTAAATTCGGTATACAAAAACATCGATCCATGATGCCGAGGTTCAACTTAAAATGTGGTTTTTATTTGTTTTATAAATCAAACTTTTAGTGTATCATTTACCATTATAATGACACATTAACATTTTTATAACATAGCAGTGGTGAAGATATAAATATTTTGGTGGTATGGTATTAAAAAGTTTATTGCTATTATTGTTACTATTATATTAAAATCAAAATTGATATATACTGCCCTTTGGCCAAATATTTTATTTTTTTAATATACTCATTTCTATACATCGTGTATCACATGTTATGTGCTCTGATTGTTCTTGAAAAAGGTCTGTTTTTATTTATTATCTTTTGTAGATGTCAAAAACAAATGGGAAAACAGCTCATGGGGAAGAAAGTTCATTGTTCAAAAGAAGAGAGCATCACTCAATGATTTCGACAGGTTTAAGATTATGTTGGCAAAAATCAAGGTTAGCATTAGTTCATTCTTTGTTAACTTTTTTTACTATTGATAACTTTGTCACACTGCATATTTGTTCCATTTTATTTAAATTATCGTTGAGTAAACCAGTGTTTGTTGGTTTTAACTATGGTTGATGTTTTTTGCTTAAAAACTATGTTTTGTATGTGAATTGGTTTGATCAATGCATATTTTGGTTGGAATTTATGCATCTTTTTATATGTTTTTTATTTTTTAATAAATATTTGTTATGAAAAAAATACTTGTGTTAATGATAAAGTTGATATAATTCTCTGTTTATTTTCTATGTACCAAACAAGAGAAATGATTCTCAGCTATATTTCTCTACTGAAATCTCTGTACTACCAAACAGAACAGTCAATTCTCATTCTCCTGACCAATTCCCTTTCTCTGCAATTCCATTTCTCTATTCCATTTCTCTACAATTCCATTCTCTGTACCAAACACCCCCTAAGTGTTTTTTAATGGAGGTCCATTGAGACAAAAATAATTGAAAGTTGGGACCACTGGTAGTGATTTTTGAAGTTGGATTGTTATCGGCCAATACATAAAAGTTTGGATTATTTATTTTCAATTTGCCAAATATTAAATAATAATTATGTTTAGTTAAACCATTACGCACGTTTGATAATTTAGTTAGTGAATGCTCACTACGCCTTCATGGTAGTAGCGTGGTAGTGATGAAAGCTCTTCCTCTACAGTTGGTCTAATGGTAGTATGATTGTAGTGACAGTGGATGGAGTGGCACCTTCGCACCTAGATAAGTCTCAGCCTCTAATACATAAATGCTGATTCTTCTATATACAACAAGTGTGTAGAATATGAAATCTTTCCCTAAGAATGACAAGAGGGAAACATTCAAGCTCTTTTGTATTATATAACTTTCTCTCTTTGTTCATGATTTGTATTTTATTAATCATTTTTTTTATGTGCAATCATTAATTAACTGAGAAAGCGCTCACAGATCTATGCATTCCCAAAAAATCCCTAACTCTAATACGTCTTTTAGAAATTCTATCCCCAGGCATATCCTCTGAGAGGTAATAAAACACATCATGCCTATGCGCTCATCACATGTCAGGACAATCCTCCTCCCTTCGAGTTCCACTACGAGAGTTTCCACAGCTCTCACTATGGTCGTCATTTGTCTCATTCTCACACACCTAAACCATCTCAATCTCCGCTCTCTTATCTTATCCGGAATACATGCCATCGCAAATTCTTCTAAATAATTAATTCTTTAATTCAGTCAATTCTTGCCCACACATTCATATCAATATCCTCAACTCTACTACCTCTAACTTTTGCATGTGCGCCTTCTTGATGGCTTGACAAGTTCTGAATAACCTGGGAGAATTGCGACTATAACATTTCCTTTTTTCAACTATGATTAGGTTAAATGAATTCAATGCTTATTGTTTCACTTTTAGCAACTTGTTTTACTTATCAGTAACACCTTTTGGAAGTTGAAGAATAAAACTTATAGTCCGTTAAACAAGTATAAATATTTCATTATTGAACAACTATTTACTAATTTTCATTCTTTTAACCACAAAACTCTTAGATCTTTGTGAAAAGTTGATTAAATGTTGCAGCAGTAGCAACTTTGTAGTTACTACTGAACAATATTTGCCTTCATGTAGGAATATGTTTCTTTAATTAAGGCATACAAAGGCCACTATAACTTTTATTCTGATGTCTTATATACTCAGTAAGAAAAACTTGTTCTGATGGATGCAAACCAAGGCAAGAAGTAGTACAATAATTCAAGAGACAAGAGGTACCTTGTGCAAACTATCTTCATGTAAGTGTGCCGCTATAAACACTAGGTGAGTTTTAGGAATATGAGAGACTTTTTAACGGTAGTTATGTAAATTAGAGCAAAGATGATAGTTTCGCCAAACTGAAGACTATTTGTATAATTAACTCTAAAATATATTTAATATAATAACTATATAACTACATAATAAAGCCCGAACAAAGCTTGAGCTTAAAAAATTACGCACTAGGCTAACCCGAGCTTTAGACAGAGCTAGAAACAAGCCGAGCTTAAACTTTAGACGATCTCGGCTCGGCTCGGCTAATTTACAACCCAGCACTGTTTTAACTTTTAACATAATTCCTCACAAATATCATCACCACATTTCAATTTTATTAAAACATAAAATAAAAAGACACCAATAAAAGTCAAGATTCTAGAACACACCCAAAACATAACAGAATCCAGTTCTCCATCCACGAGAAAAACATCAGATACATCGTGCAAAATACGTATCCCCCACTCGTCCTCCACCCATTGCTGTCTTAACATTAGATCCAAATGCTTTCGGGTTGTCCCTTAAAACAGCAGCAGCCTCCTGATTTAGAGGATCTTCATGGTTTGGTTCCTGCACATATTTACACACAAAACACTTTACGTTTTTTCTTTATTCAACTTTCTATAGAATTATTAACAAGTTTGAGTAACATTAAAAAAATTATATTTCTGCAATAAAATGTGAATCGTACCGTAAGAAGATGATACAATCCATAGACAACTGTGTTTATGTTCAGCACAGGTTTCCAGTCCTCGCGTAAAATGTTAAGGCATACATTTCCTTCCAAGTCAATATTTGGATGATAAACCTGCATCAATAATGAAAATAATACAGTATATTTTTCTGAAATCATGAACTAAAAGGGTATTTTGGGTGTTTACCTTGGTTTTGCACTTAACCTTTGGTGCCTCGTGTGGGTAAATAGCAGATACATTAAAAGTGAACAAAAATTTTCCTCCCCTGTTACATTAACAATAAAAATCCAGTTTTATATATTTCAGAGTGTTTTAACTCATTTGACCCATTATTTTACAAATGAGTTGAAGGTATAACGCACATGTAATATCCTTCATCGGGCTTAATGGTGACCTCAAAAGTCATCAGATCATCCTTGCCATTTGGAAACGAAATTGTGCACGATTTCGGTAGGTTCAATTCACTTATGTCTACAAAATGTAAATTGTCAGATGTATAGATTATAATATTCATACAAGTAAGATATATACTTTATCAATTCTGACATACAGCATGTGAGTTAAAAAAGATCACTAGATCCTCAACAAAAGACAAGACAGAAATAAAATATATAGATATACAAAACCTTTGTTGCTTAACATATAATAATAAAAGGATTAACCTTTATGAAGACGTAATTCCCCTGCACTTTGCTTCTTTACGGGTCCCTTTCCGTTTGCATTTCCCACCTCTTCTTTTTGTTTTTCCTTGACTTTAAACAGCCTAATCATGGTTCCTTTAGATACATAAGCAACATATATTAGCCTACTTTTAACACACAGAAAAAAGTCACGAGTTGACACAAAAGACAAGTCAAAATCAGAGTACAAAAGTTAACAAAGTCATTTGTGTATATAGATTTATGCAAGCCCTTCGTTTCAGAACCAATAATGTATTAACCATTAGTTTAAAATGAACATTGTAAACTTAAAAGGCACAAACAGCACTGTAATTCACATCAATAACAAATAACAAAAAACTTATATTGAAAGATGCAAAAACGGGGAATCCTTATTGATCCGCTTTTCAAAATGAAACTGCAGTTCTTTTCTGCTTAATAAGTTGGTTAGTTGGAAATGATCAGTCATCCATGTTACAACAAACAAGGATCAATTCTATTAGAATATTCTAGACTTGCATTATTATTATCATTATTACTATTATTATTATATAGTTATATTAGGTTCGATTACACCGTTTAATCAAAACTGTTGCACCCTTTGTCAAGGGAACGGCGTTTCAAGATTAGGGCTATTTATATTCATATATGTAAGCATTCATCGATACTTTTTGGTTGTAATACGTAACGATTCAATACAATACAATTCTCTTCTTCTTTAATTATGCTCGCATATGATCTTGTAATTATGTTGTTGAATCTTTGATTAATTGTGTTGTTGATATCCAACAAATGCAGTGTAGTTACATTGTTCTTTCTAATTCTCTCAACAAAGATCTTGAACTTAGGGCCAGACCGAGCATATTACGAACCTCCACAACGCACGCAATCTAATTTCACCTCTACAAAACCTATTAGAAGTGAACTTTAGGGCAAACCTATTACTTAAACACCAAATATCTCACAATATACCTTAATTAAAGAAGCACATTGACTATAAACTACAACAATTATATGCATTATAAAACTTTACATACTGAATCAAATAGTTTGTTGCTTCATTACAATTACAACAATAGTGAAGCAAAACAATAACTAGAATCATACTGAGGTTTGCATGAAAGCTAGGGTTTGACTTTGACCACAACAATGTCTGATATCTAATCCTACAATCACAATTATACCTATTACACGATTTGAAATAATAATATGAAAAAATAAAAAGGCGAAGTTATAAATTGAAACCCTAGCGTAATAAAAAAGCAATTGCGGAATAAGAAGAAGATACTAACGATCGTTGCCGGATGTTTGATCAACGGTGAGTTTCCCGTTACGAGAAAGTATGAATGAATAATAATGATATTAATCGAGCCTGAACGTCATATAAACAGAAGAAGAATTGAAAAGGGCTTTTTGAGAAGTTAGCAAATTCAAGATTTTCGAGAAAAGAAAACATAATTACAAATAATTTTATATAGAGTATATTTAATATTCTTTAGACTTTATTATAAATATAATTAGTATACAATAAATGTATGATTTTGTTTTATTTCCTCACCTAATCCGTATCGATAATAGGCTTCCCATAAAAACCCAAAGCATTTCTCGTCTTCTATAAATACCAAATTATAATAAAAATGATACTGTGTAAAGCTTTAGCTAATTAGCTTCTTCTATTTCAAGATGTCCTTAATGCTAAAAGCTTATATGCTTGGAATTTCACACCATTAAGAGAATACTTGTCATGTAGTTTGAGTCAATCCACATAAAAAAGATAAAGGTAATAGTATTTCTTTGGATCCGAAGTAAGTTGAGATCTTTGTCTTTGTTTTGGGATAATTGGAAGGGGTTTAATATGTAATTGGGTGGTTGTCTTGTGTTTTCTTGTTGGTGAATTTTTTATAGTCATTGTGTTGTATCATTTAATTTCTAATAAACTTCTTTTGTCGTTTAAATAAAAGTTATTTTATTTTTCTTACAATGTATTATTATGTTTCCATATATTATTACTATAATACAAAGAAGAACTTTGGTGTCGCAAGTAGCCTATTAGGCTACTTGGTGGCACCGTATCAGTCGATAAATTTTGGTTTTAGTTCAGTTATCACAATAAATGTAATGGAAACCAACAAAAGTTAATTTTTCTGATTTTGTTTTAGTTCCGGTACCATAACAAACTTGAAAAAGCCGACGGAGTTCACGCAGACTCGCGGCCTTATTTAAAGCCCATGACCGACAATGCTTGGGTTTTACTAATGCGCAAGTTTATATGTTAATTTAACGAAGTAATAGTTTGGGTTTTAACGCTCAAATTTTACCAATGGTGTCTTTATCATAATGAACGCAATCGATACCGACCGAATTCGTGTCGATTCATCATCGTAACGCTCGGATTTTACCGACGTCCGCGTTTCAATGTTGGGGTTTTGCCAGCTGCCCCGGCGCAACGCGCCGGGTAGGAAAAACTAGTTTGTTGATCAATCGAACATAAAATCACTAAAGGTTTGATTTTGGAGATTTTGGTTGTTCGTCGACCCTCTTCTCATATTACCTCTACACACTGTATATATATATGTAAACTAGCTTTTGAATCCGTGTATTACACGGGATTATCAAACGATAAAAATAAATAATGTCCGTTATTTCAATTGTGATTCTCAAATTACTTATAAATTAATTTAATGTAAACTTAAAGGAAAAATAAACGGGTTAATGAAAATTACTAAAATAGCATGTTTTTGGAAACGTTGGGTGTGAATTTGCAAGAAATTTAAAAAAATGTGCTAAAGTTGCGAAGTTGGTCAAACTTTAGGTATGAAAATGACACTATGTTATAAATTCCACACTATGTTATAACCCGCTTGACAAAATGATTTTGACCCATGACCCATGGATAGCTAGAATGAATGAGATTAGAGATTAGAAATTATGAGAAATGTAGACTTGACACCTAAGCTTCAACATTTTCTTTTATTAGTATTGTAAGATGTAAGATAAGATTAGTTTTTATATGTTTTTCTTTTCTCGCCATTTACGTTATGCTGCCACAATTATATAATATACTAGGTTAGTAACCCGTGTAATACACATGCTGAATAAAGAATATAACATCAATAAAAACGATGTTTATGTACGTGATATAATTTAGGATTGTATAGCAATTTCTCATATATGAAATTAAATATTACATTATATATAAATTTAAAAAAAGATTAAATACAAAAATTGTTTATAAACCTTCAAATATCTCATTGTATACAACATATGTGGTTTTCCTATATTAATTATTGAATGGTACTAAAGGATAACTTTTATAAGGCTTTAAAATGGTAAAAAAAAATCAAGAGTCAAACCAAGTTTAACTAAATTTTCACATAAGGCAAATTCTAATCATTTAGATGTACACACGCTAGAAAAGAGACTTTTAAAAGTTTAGGCATATGTTAGTTGTTTTGTGCAAATCAAAAGGATCTTTATAATAACAATATTTTGAAATAAAGTATTTAAAAATTAGTTTAAAAGGCGTAATAAATAAATTTTATTTTTGAAAATCACACTAAATGAGAGTTAATGAAAATTTAATTTAGGAATTTTAAAAGTAATAATAAATGTAGCAAATTAATTAATTTAATAGATTTAAATATGGTTTAATTTTGAAAATATATTATGTGTTATTCTATGTGGACACTTTAGAAAGATATCATGTATCCATAGTGTTTTGTTTTAATATAATAGTAAGATAAGATAAGATTGTTCCCCCTAAACTCAACTGCCTTTTGGGATGATCTCGGCCGTTTAAACTCTTTAACTTTAAATCATGACCATTCAAATTGCTAAAATAGCTTCTTGAAGGGGAAGTTAAGGGGAAGTTGAGAGAGGTTTTACACCCTGGATTCACGCGTAAATCTACCCCCACTACCTTGTTTACTCGGCTTCTCTTTCTCTCCTGTCGATTACAAATTAACTGGATCTTCATCTTCTTCAATTAATATCATCAATCGTGAGTTTTGTCTAAAAAAACCCATCTTTTCATTCACCTATCGTCCCACGCACCAGTGTTCATCCCACATCAATATGTGACATCGTTCATTCATCATTAACTTCACCATTTCATTCACACATCAACAACTATGATTTCCTGCACTGGTATTGTTATATAATCGTCTCTGTAATGTCCTTAATTGGATTATAGGATAATATTTGTATGGAATATTGGTATAACAATCTAATCAAATTTAATATGTTGATTTTGTGGGTCCAGGTACCAGTTGCTTGCTAAATAAAAGGTCACTTCTTTATTTAACAATTCGCTGAAGTTCATGTTGGTTAAAGGTACAAAGCCATGTTTCCCTAAATTGTGTACAGTAATTACATGCAGACAATGTTTACACCAAGAAGTAGCCACTTTGAACACAAAATTTATTCTGCTAGAAACCGGGAATCTAAGGTGCTGAATTTAGGATAAATACTCAAATCCGAGATAAGCTGGAATAGCTGACTGGGTACAGTACGCATTACATTCATATTGCAAAAGTTATTTTTTGTGTAATTATGCTCTTAAGTAGAAACTGCAGTTTCTTTGTTGTGTGTAGAACAGAATTGGAGCATACATTATTACGGCTCTTGATGCTATAGTGAAAACCACAATTACAGGTCTTCGTGTTGAGGAAGTTATGTGTCGTCGCACTTTGCATTGGATGGACAGATGCATAGCAGGTAAAGATTTTAAAGCTACATTTTTATTAGATATGTGTTTTGGAACCAAATGAATTAATTGATCCGGTTTGTTTTTTTCTCTCTAAGGAGTAAAATAAAAACATTTGGTTAAATGGAAAACTGTTAAATGTTGATAATAGTCCGAAGTATACTCTTAATGCATAAAATCTCCTCAATTATTTATTTACAAACTGCTAGATTATCTTAAAACAATGTGGGGTAACTGTTTGTACTTGTCATTTTTCAATGACAAATGTTGGGTTGGGTTGGGTTGGGTTGTCGTGCAAACATTCATTATCTATTTTAACTTTCTTTATCTTTTTTTATTTTTTGTAATTAATGGAATTATTTTATTTAAAAAATATTCTTATGTATGATAATGCTCTAATCTCTACTTTATGTTTTGTGATCCTCAACTTAAGGGCACTAAATAATGAATGAAAGAACTGGTTGAAGTGTATCCAATTGAGATTCAAAAGTACACAGAAAAGAAAATAGTAAAAAGCTTAAACTAAAATGCTTTAATATTAATGTTATGTTATTCATTACATGTTATATGTTTTAAAGCATTACGATTATTGCGTGTAGCAAGTTTTTTATGTTGGGTTTCAGTGGTGATCAGTTAAAATTTTGTTTATTAAATCCGGTTCAATAAACGTGACAAATAATAATTAATCATATTAATTAATAATTATACGTAGCGGAATATATAATTAATCAGCACCGAAAACTAAACCCGACAGGATCCGGTTACAGACAATACAAGTACGAGTCAAAACATTAAATATATAATTATAAACTAATAATATATTTAAGTTTACCTCGGTTAATAAATAACCGGTTGAGACACCGAAGGCTAACGAACCAAGCTAGGTGACACAACGAGATCAACGACCAACGGTGGCAGTGCACGACGACAACGACAGTGGTGGTGGTGTATGGCAACGGCTGTAGGCGGCGGCAGCAGATGAGCGGCGGCAGGCTGCGGACGGCGGCGGACAGGCAGCGGTGGCACCGGCAGGCGGTGGCGGACAGGCAGCGGTGGCTGGTCAGGCGCCGGCAGTGATGGCGGCGGCGAAGCAGGTTGCCGGCTATTGGATGGAGGAAGGATGAGATGGACTTGTTAGGATTAGTTGTCAAGTTATTAAAACATCATATATTTATATAGCCTCCTGTTAGGTTTAACTAATCTCATTAGTTATAAACCTAATGGGCCAACAAGTCCAATTGTTACTCCAAAGCCCGCTCCATGTAATTTTTAACTCATTAAAGTGTCTAATCCGGTTAACTAACTTAAGCGGGTTAATGGTTCGTCACCTCACGGTGTAACTCTCACGGGTTATAACCCTATTGGTCGTATTGACTTACCCGAACCGATCCATAATTCCAATATTTTACTGCAACTGTATCAAAATGGACCTACTAGCAATTCCTAATCCTAGGATCATGGGCATCATACATGAGTGTAGTGGGCTGGTGGCAACATGCACATGGAAGAACAAAAATGGGCATGAGCAACTAATGACTTTTTTCAAGCTTTGAGAATCTATGATGAAGCTGGGAATTATAGAAGAAATCTGTCTACTAATTATTTTATGTTTTAAGCCTTTTTGTATTTCTGCAATTGTTATTCAGACAATTTGGCCTATATGTTATGTTATACAAATAATTGATACTCTCAACATGCTTGTGCAATCGGAGGTTGATCCATTTGATGGCAAGAGGTTTTTTATTTGTTTATTTATTTTATTTTTTCTTACATTATGTCATTAAACTACTCGTCCACTGGATGGGTATAAAACTAGTTGCTTATGTTGTCATGTTCGTTGATCCTTCCACCTTAGTCCTATCTTCACGCGTCTTGTCACTTCATTATGATTTCTAACCCCTCGTTGTCATTTGTGGTAAAAAAGCTTCTTATTATTCAAGTTTTTATGGATTTCTTAGTTTTTTTGAGATTGTATTTTCTTATTATTTTTTTAGCATATGGTTTTCTCTCCTTTCAACTACGAGAGAGTATTAGTTAGGGATGAGCAAATTCGGTACGGATTTGGTACCGTCGGTACCAAATCGGTACCAAGCTTTGAGTTTTCGGTACCGGTATTTCTCGAGTTGTTTGCATGAAAGCGGTACCGTAGTGGTACTAAACCGAACATTTCGGTACCGGTACCAAATATTTTCAAATTTCAGGATCGGAATTTTCAGGATTGGCACCGGTACCGTCCCGAACTCATCCGTAGTAGTCGCCATAGCATATGTAAATCATTCTATTTAATAATATGAAAAAATAAATACTTTCGTTAGACTACGACATGTTCACATAGGTATGACAAATTTGCACAAGGGGCTGTTTGGCAAATGCTAAACCATTAAGTGCTGAACCGGTAAGAGGTCTGAATGATTAAGAGAGTCTGAGCCAATAAGTGCTGAACCAGTAAGTGTTGTTTGATTGGACTTCTGAATGACATTGCAGATTGACTATTTTACCCCTCTAAACAATTTCATGCAGAATGAACTACCATAACACTTTTTTTTCATTGAAACTCAATATATACACAAATATATACGTAAAAATGAAAACAATGTACATAAAAGTTTCAAAGATACAAAATGTGACATTTGTCAATTTCGGGTTATTTTATACTTGTATTCTTAATGTAAACCCGACCCGTTTTGTATCCCGAACCTTCCGATATTATCAAAATGATGAATTGTATGTTAAATATTTGTTTTATAGTTGTTGGATAAAAAAAACACTCTTTTCGGTTCTTAAAATTCCCCGAAAACGCTCAAAACGAACTCCAGGGACTAAAACTACCAAAATGGAGACTTGAAGGACCCATTTGTAGTTTGTACTTCTTGGGTCTATAACCAACCCATTTTCATGAAACACCCTTTATGAAAGACCTATTCAACTTACTCTATATATACACACCCATCTTCTTCATTTGTGCTTGCTCATTTCTTCATTTCTCTCTCAAATTCTTGAATTCTAAGGTTGTTCTTTATAAGCTAATATTTCATTTTAACTAACTTCTCAACACTTAAAACTTGATGTTACAACATATATATAATATACACTCCTTGTTTACCTTCGGTCTTTCATTTCTCCGGTCTCGGCCGGTTGAAATGTCGGGCTAGTAAGGCAAAGTTACATGGAGGACTTTGTAGTCCTTGTTTATATATTTAACAAATCTAACCATATAACTTGTTATACTTGCTTAACTTCTACATATTTTAGTTTATTGTTCATATTTGTCAAGTTCCATGGTATTGGGTATGTGGTGACTAGCCTCGGTTTCATCCCGAGTTGAGAACCGAACCAAAAACCGAACTTTTGTTTAAAAGCATTATTGTTAACTTTTTGAATGTAAAATTTGAGTATTATTATTTATAAGTTATTTTACAAGTTCCATGGTAATTGGGTATGTGGTAACCATCCTCGGTCTTATTCCGAGTCAAGGACCGAACCAAAAACCAAACTTTTGTTTAAAAACATTATTGTTAACTTTTTGAATGTAAAACTTGAGTATTATTATTTATAAGTTATTTTACAAGTTCCATGGTAATTGGGTATGTGGTAACCATCCCCGGTCTTATTCCGAGTCAAGGACAGAAACAAAAACCGAACTAAACCGAGTTCACTCGCTTAAGACACACAAGTGTGTTTTTAGCCACTAAAACTCATATTTTTCTTCAAGATTATATTTTAAATCAATTTTAGTTAGTTTCTAAACATACCTGGCATGTCGGTAACCAACTTGATCTTATAACAAGTTCTAACCGATAAGGTCGTATACTCGCTTAACGAACGTTAAGGTTCTTCACAATAGAACTACATACTTGGTTAAGTCTATTTTGATTTTATTGAGTTATCTCATAACATTTATTATTTTGGGAAGTTAACTGTGAGCTTGGTCAGTTATCAAGTCTCGAACTGACAAACCCGAACACTCATTTAAACTTCGTTTTGGGTATTCTTATAACCAAGGGTTTTGCAATATCGCATTTTAACCCACATTATTACTTAACATAGGTTGAGTAAAAAAAAGAAAAAAAAACTAATGAATAGAATACCGAGACCCGGTTTCGAGTAAACTTATTTTACAAAACTCGTTTCTTTAATTTCTCAAATATTTACATTTTAAATCCTAAACTTTATTTATTTACTTTATTTGTCATGTATTTTATTTTAAACCCTTCCAAGACTACCTACTAACACAAGACCCGTTTAATATAGGTCTTGCTCGTTAAACCGATCTCTCCGATTATTCACGACACTATCTTTCAAGTTACTTGTTAACGTGAGTACCTTTTCATCCCCCGTTTTCCATCTTTCATTTTGGGGGTGGCATTGCATACTTATTCAAATTCAAATGATTTATACTTGAGTCTTAAACCACAACACGTATTGTATATGTTTACTTAAATAAATGCTCGATTTGGTGTTATATGCTTTACATGATTATGTGCAAATTCTTGAATGCTAAGGCGGGTAGCCTCTTGAATGCTAAGGCGGGTAGCCTCATCAAAGTATGATCATACGTTAATTTCGAGTATATATGGTATCCCCATATAGAAAGGTGTCGTCAATGTATTCTTATTGACGATTTCATTATTGTCGTCAATGTATTCTTATTGACGGTTTTATTATCTAAATTGTTGCTATTATTTATTGTTTTCATATACTAGTTGTGGATTTCATACTATATACTTATTGTCCAAAACTATGAAAATTGCTCACCAAACTTCGTGTTGACAAACTCTATTTTATGCAATGTTACAGGTTTGATGTTAGCTTGATTGGATTACTTGAAGAAACTTATTATCTTGGCTTTAGGATATTAGAAAATAAAAAACAAGTTATTTGTTTATCTATCTATTTGGCATTCTGTATGAACAATTGTTGTGTTATTTATGATGATATGGATTTAAATGAGTTGTTTAAATATTGTAACTTTATAGTGTCATTGTGCAATGAGCAATCATGTCGCGCTTCGATGTTTCCGCCTTCATTGGTCGGGGTGTGACAGATTGGTATCAAAGCCATCGACTATAGGATAGGTGGTTAGACGTAACAGCCTAGTATAGTTTATGCTCTAGGGTCCCTATACGTGTGCTCATACGTGTTTACCCTACTTGATTGTTTATTGCATTTATTAATTATTTATAAACTTGTTTAAAAATCTATCTCATCGTAAATGTACACATACACACACTTTCAATAGTATTCTAAGGTATTTTTACCTTAAAACAAAACATTAGTTTTTATATTGTGTTTTATGGATCACAAGCTTAACTTGGATCTCGTTGTTTACAATCTCCTTAAAGCTACGTTCTATAATTTGTTTTGTGACGACCATATGGAACGAAACACTTGATTCGATCATTTGACAAAAAGATTCCAAGAATCGAAGGTGATTTACTTACCTGGGATGATTGGGTTTAGTGTTGGTTTCTAAGTCAAGCAACTCGAGTTATATGAGCCGACACTTTAAGTTGTCGTATGCGAGCGTTCCGGTCGCCTCTTTATTTTTTTGGTGTTGAAAACATAAAAGCCACGGTGATACGTGGACAAGTGTTTTTAACATCTTGTTGTATCTCCGTTTTATTGTATGTTATTATCATGATTTGAGTCAACAACATGAAAGACGCGGTGATACGTGCACATGTTCGACTCCATATATATTACTTTTACATAAGTTTTTATTGCCGGGATATCAAATCATGGTGGTTCATGTACGATTTTCCCAACTATATATATGTTTACAAGAAATTTTGTTATTTTTTTTTCGGAATATCAAATCATGGTGGTTCATGTATGATTTTTCCGACTATATACAAATTTCAACACTTCAAAACATCCAAATTTTAAATTCTCGAAACTTTAAACATATACTTATATATACGTTTTTATCATTTGGTTTATGTATAAACTTTATTTCTACTAACATTCTCATCCTTATGACACTAGGATTCACGTAAAAAAAATGGTTACACACATCTTCTATTTTAAACTAAATGCCCTCAAACTCACTACAATTCTTTATAATTTTTAGAATCCCTCTGCTACGACGCCACTACCGCAAGGACTCCAGACGCAAGATGGCCGCTTTAGTAGCCGAACAAGTCGCCGCTGTGATTCCCAAACTCCTAACTCACTTGCAAGCAAACCAACCTCCACCCGTTGTAGCACCCGTTGAACCCACACCCGCTCCCTACTTGTATAAACAATTTACCGGTGCTAACCCAACCAAAATCCTTGGTACGAACTGTGTGACTACCTTGTTGCAATGGTTTGAAAAGATGGAAAGTGTGCTCCGACACAGCGAGTGCCCCGAAGCGAAGAAAACTAATTTCGCTTCGAGCATGTTTGAGGAAACTGCTTTTACATGGTGGGGTAGTGTTATGCATCTCCAAAGGGCGGAAATTGCCATGGCGCTTCCATGGACCGAACTTAAGGAACTCATGATGAAGAAGTTTTGTCCCAAACACGAGCTCCAAAAGCTTGAAGCCGAATTTTGGGAATTGAAACAAGAAAGTGGTGATAATGCCGCTTACTCGCTCCGTTTTCATGAATTGAGCACCCTTGTACCTCATTTGGTTACCCCACTCGAACGTAAAATCGATAAATACATCGGGGGTTTACCCATGCTAATTCAGGACTCAGTCATGAGTAGCAAACCCGAGAACCTTGAGGATACAATTACTCTAGCCGGTGCGCTATCGGAGAACCATGTTAAGACGGGTACCCTAACCATCAAGAAGAAAAGTGATAAAAGCAAAACCGAACCCGCACCTCAAGCCAAAGTTGACCCACTACCTCAAGCCATCAACTACTCAAACTCTTCCCGCCACAACAACAAAAAGAAAACCAAACAAAACCACCGAAACTATGCCGTTACCCAACCGCAACCGCAACAACAACCCCAAGCTCCCCCACAAAATCGAAAACCCTATATCGGTACTTTTCCACTATGCAACAATTGTCAACTTCATCACCCATCTCACTTACCTTGTCTCCATTGCACCATTTGTAACCGTTTTGGCCATCTAAATAACACATGTCGTTCCGCACAACGTACTCAACCCGACAAACCAAGAACCACTCCACAAAACACCCAAAACCGCTTTGCACCTTACCCGCAAAACCCTCCTCAACAACCCCGAGCTTGCTTTAACTGTGGTGACCCAAATCATTTCCGCAACAATTGCCCACGACTCACTTTTGCAAACCAAGCCCAAACCGTAACCATACCCTACTATCAAACCCAAGCCTACCAAGTCCAAACCTACCAACCTCAACTTCCCCAACTCAATGCACCACTCATCCAACCCATGCAAGCCATCCAAGCACCTCCTCCTCCACCACCTCATGCACCTCAAGGAAATCCCGGTAACCAAGGACGAGCTTTTATGATGAATGCTAATCAAGCTCAAGTGGCAAACGATGTTGTGAACGGTATGTTTTTAGTGAACGAGCATTTGGCTTCTATATTATTTGATACGGGTGCCGATAGAAGTTTTATTTCTTTAAAGTTTGAATCTACTCTTGCCGTACCTCGCACTAAACTTTCTCGACCCTTTTCTGTCGAAGTCGCCAATGGAAATTCTATCACCATAAACTTGGTCCTTCGTAATTGTTCTCTCACTCTTTGTAAGCGTAAATTCTCCATCGATCTCATTCCGATGAAAATGGGAAGTTTCGATGTCATAGTTGGCATGGATTGGTTATCTTTGCACCGTGCCGAAGTCGTTTGTTATGATAAATTCATTCGGATTCCGCTTGTCAACGGTAAAAATCTCAAGGTCTACGGCAAAATGTTTACTAAAAGGCTCAATCTCATGTCGTGTTCTCAATTGCAAAAATACTTACGCCAAAAGTATGTTCCGTTCCTAGTCCAAGCGGTGGTAAAAGACCACAAGGAAAGAAAAATCCAAGATATCTCCATTGTTTGTGATTTCCTCGACGTCTTTCCAGATGATGTTACCGGTCTTCCACCCATTCGTCCGGTTGAATTTCAAATCGATCTTGTGCCCGGCGCAATGCCCATGGCCAAGGCTCCTTACCGTTTAGCCCCGTCGGAAATGCAAGAGTTATCAAACAAACTCGAAGAACTTTCCGACAAAGGCTTTATTCGTCCAAGCTCCTCTCCTTGGGGCGCTCCCGTCCTCTTCGTGAAAAAGAAAGATGGCTCATTTCGCATGTGCATCGATTATCGTGAACTTAATAAACTTACTATCAAAAATCTTTATCCTTTGCCACGAATCAACGACCTCTTCGATCAACTCCAAGGCGCAACGTGTTTCTCCAAAATCGATCTTCGATCGGGATATCATCAGTTGCGTGTTCGCGAAGAAGACATTCCAAAAACCGCATTCCGTACTCGATATGGACATTTTGAATTTTTGGTCATGCCCTTCGGGTAAACCAATGCACCCGCGGTATTTATGGATCTCATGAACCGCGTTTGCAAACCGTTTCTAGATAAATTCGTTATTGTCTTTATTGATGACATTCTCATCTTCTCTAAATCCAAAGCCGAGCATGAGCATCACTTGCGTTCCATTCTCGAAGTCTTAAGAAAAGAACGACTTTACGCCAAATTCTCAAAATGTGAATGTTGGCTAGAGGAAGTTTAATTTTTGGGACACATCGTCAAAGACAAGGGTATTCATGTTGATCCCGCAAAAATCGAAGCCGTCAAAGATTGGAAGACTCCGACTACACCCACGGAAATTCGATCTTTCCTCGGTTTGGCCGGATATTATCGGGGTTTCATCCAAAATTTTTCCAAGATCTCTTT
This sequence comes from Bidens hawaiensis, assembly GCF_021521415.1. Classification (NCBI taxonomy): domain Eukaryota; kingdom Viridiplantae; phylum Streptophyta; class Magnoliopsida; order Asterales; family Asteraceae; genus Bidens; species Bidens hawaiensis. The sequence goes on along the minus strand of NW_027496603.1, from coordinate 138,443 downwards.
ACCCCTCACTTCCCTAACTCACAAAGGACAGCCTTATGAATGGGGATCCAAACAAGAAGAAGCATTTAATACTCTTAAACACATGCTTTGCAATGCTCCCGTTCTAACCCTTCCCGATGGAAATGACGACTTTGTAGTATTTTGCGATGCTTCTCATCAAGGTCTTGGTTGCGTTCTCATGCAACGAGGTCAAGTTATCGCGTATGCTTCAAGGCAACTCAAGGTCAACGAGAAGAACTATACGACTCACGATCTTGAACTTGGTGCCGTCGTTTTCGCACTCAAAATTTGGAGACATTACCTTTACGGAACGAAATGTGTGGTTTTTACCGATGACAAAAGCCTTCAACACATTTTTGACCAAAAAGATCTCAACATGAGACAACGAAGATGGGCTGAGTTACTTAGTGACTACGATTGTGAAATTCGCTACCATCCCGGTAAAGCGAATGTCGTGGCCGATGCCCTTAGTCGAAAGGTTAATGTCAAATCCGTCATGCTTCTTACCGATGACAAAAGCCTTCAACACATTTTTGACCAAAAAGATCTCAACATGAGACAACGAAGATGGGCTGAGTTACTTAGTGACTACGATTGTGAAATTCGCTACCATCCCGGTAAAGCGAATGTCGTGGCCGATGCCCTTAGTCGAAAGGTTAATGTCAAATCCGTCATGCTTCTTAGCGTCACCGTTCAAACCGATCTCCAAGCCAAAATCTATCAAGCCCAACGTACCTCCGTTGACGAAGGCAACATGTACGACGAAATGTCATGTGGAGCCGAGCTTCAACTCGAAACAAAACCCGATGGCTTATTGTATTATCTCAATCGTTTATGGGTTCCCGATCGCGATGACCTTCGTACTTGCATACTCGATGAAGCTTACAAGTCACGATATTCTGTTCATCCCGGTGCGGATAAAATGTATTTCGATCTTCGTTCTACCTTTTGGTGGCCGGGTATGAAGAAAGACGTAGCAACGTACGTTTCGAAATGTCTTACTTGCTCTAAAGTCAAAGCCGAACATCAAAAAACACTTTGGGTTACTCGAGCAACCACCAATCCCCATATGGAAATGGGAAGACATTGCTATGGACTTTATAATGAAACTACCCACTACACAAAAAGGCAACGATAGCATTTGGGTGATTATTGACCGATTAACCAAGTCCGCTCACTTTATTCCAATTCGAGAAAAATACTCCGTTGAGCAACTTGCCAAAATCTACATTCGCGAAATCGTGTGTCGCCACGGTTTACCTTTGACTATCATCTCCGATCGCGATGCTCGATTCACGTCTCATTTTTGGCGATCACTTCAAGAAACCTTGGGAACTCGTCTTGATCTTAGCACCGCTTATCATCCTCAAACGGATGGACAATCCGAACGTACGATTCAAACACTTGAGGACATGCTTCGAGCGTGTGTACTCGATTTAGGTGGGAATTGGGATTCCCACATTCCTTACATTGAATTCTCTTACAATAACAGTTTCTATTCTAGCATCAGTATGCCTCCTTTCGAAGCTCTCTACGGTCGCAAATGTCGTTCCCCGATTAGTTGGAACGAAATCGGTGAAGCTCAAATTACCGGACCCGAAATGGTCCAAGAAGCCACCGACCGTATCGACCAAATTCGCAAGAACCTACTTGCTGCTAGAAGTCGACAAAAGAGCTACGCCGACAAACGGCGAAAACCGATCGAATTCAATGTCGACGATCTCGTCCTTCTCAAGGTATCCCCTTGGAAAGGAGTTGTTCGTTTCGGAAAGGAGGGAAAACTAGCTCCTCGTTTCGTAGGCCCATTCAAGATTCTTGAGCGAGTCGGAAAAGTAGCCTACCGACTCGAACTATCGGAAGAACTCACCGGTGTTCATCCAACCTTTCATGTTTCAAATCTCAAGAAGTGCTTAGCCGAAGGTAGTCTCCATATACCTCTCGACGAAGTACAAGTCAATGAATCAATGATTATGGTTGAACGACCCGTTGAAATCATGGACCGCAATGAAAAGAAAACCAAGCGAAGTCGCATTAAGTTAGTTAAAGTTCGATGGGAATCACGGCGTGGCGCGGAGTTTACATGGGAACGAGAAGACTCGATGAAGGAGAAATATCCATATTTATTTACATCATCTTAATTTCGAGACGAAATTTCCTAAAGTATGGGATACTGTGACATTTGTCAATTTCGGGTTATTTTATTCTTGTATTCTTAATGTAAACCCGACCCGTTTTGTATCCCGAACCTTTCGATATTATCAAAATGATGAATTGTATGTTAAATATTTGTTTTATAGTTGTTGGATAAAAAAAACACCATTTTCGGTTCTTAAAATTTCCCGAAAACGCTCAAAACGAACTCCAGGGACTAAAACTACCAAAATGGAGACTTGAAGGACCCATTTGTAGTTTGTACTTCTTGGGTCTATAACCAACCCATTTTCATGAAACACCCTTTATGAAAAACCCATTCAATTTACTCTATATATACACACCCATCTTCTTCATTTGTGCTTGCTCATTTCTTCATTTCTCTCTCAAATTATTGAATTCTAAAGTTGTTCTTCATAAGCTAATCTTTCATTTTAACTAATTTCTCAACACTTAAAGCTTGATGTTACAACATATATATAATATACACTCCTTGTTTACCTTCGGTCTTTCATTTCTCCGGTCTCGGCCGGTTGAAATGTCGGGCTAGTAAGGCAAAGTTACATGGAGGACTTTGTAGTCCTTGTTTATATATTTAACAAATCTAACCATATAACTTGTTATACTTGCTTAACTTCTACATATTTTAGTTTATTGTTCATATTTGTCAAGTTCCATGGTATTGGGTTTGTGGTGACTAGCCTCGGTTTCATCCCGAGTTGAGAACCGAACCAAAAACCGAACTTTTGTTTAAAAACATTATTGTTAACTTTTTGAATGTAAAACTTGAGTATTATTATTTATAAGTTATTTTACAAGTTCCTTGGTAATTGGGTATGTGGTAACCATCCTCGGTCTTATTCCGAGTCAAGGACCGAACCAAAAACCGAACTTTTGTTTAAAAGCTTTATTGTTAACTTTTTGAATGTAAAACTTGAGTATTATTATTTATAAGTTATTTTACAAGTTCCATGGTAATTGGGTATGTGGTAACCATCCTCGGTCTTATTCCGAGTCAAGGACAGAACCAAAAACCGAACTAAACCGAGTTCACTCGCTTAAGACACACAAGTGTGTTTTTAGCCACTAAAACTCATATTTTTCTTCAAGATTATATTTTAAATCAATTTTAGTTAGTTTCTAAACATACCTGGCATGTCGGTAACCAACTTGATCTTATAACAAGTTCGAACCGATAAGGTCGTATACTCGCTTAACGAACGTTAAGGTTCTTCACAATAGAACTACATACTTGGTTAAGTCTATTTTGATTTTATTGAGTTATCTCATAACATTTATTATTTTGGGAAGTTAACTGTGAGCTTGGTCAGTTATCAAGTCTCGAACCGACAAACCCGAACACTCATTTAAACTTCGTTTTAGGTATTCTTATAACCAAGGGTTTTGCAATATCGCATTTTAACCCACATTATTACTTAACATAGGTTGAGTAAAAAAAAGAAAAAAAAACTAATGAATAGAATACCGAGACCCGGTTTCGAGTAAACTTATTTTACAAAACTCGTTTCTTTAATTTCTCAAATATTTACATTTTAAATCCTAAACTTTATTTATTTACTTTATTTGTCATGTATTTTATTTTAAACCCTTCCAAGACTACCTACTAACACAAGACCCGTTTAATATAGGTCTTGCTCGTTAAACCGATCTCTCCGATTATTCACGACACTATCTTTCAAGTTACTTGTTAATGTGAGTACTTTTTCATCCCCCGTTTTCCATCTTTCATTTTGGGGATGGCATTGCATACTTATTCAAATTCAAATGATTTATACTTGAGTCTTAAACCACAACACGTATTGTATATGTTTACTTAAATAAATGCTCGATTTGGTGTTATATGCTTTACATGATTATGTGCAAATTCTTGAATGCTAAGGCGGGTAGCCTCATCAAAGTATGATCATACGTTAATTCCGAGTATATATGGTATCCCCATATAGAAAGGTGTCGTCAATGTATTCTTATTGACGATTTCATTATTGTCGTCAATGTATTCTTATTGACGGTTTTATTATCTAAATTGTTGCTATTATTTATTGTTTTCATATACCAGTTGTGGATTTCATACTATATACTTATTGTCCAAAACTATGAAAATTGCTCACCAACCTTCGTGTTGACAAACTCTATTTTATGCAATGTTACAGGTTTGATGTTAGCTTGATCGGATTACTTGAAGAAACTTATTATCTTGGCTTTAGGATATTAGAAAATAAAAAAACAAGTTATTTGTTTATCTATCTATTTGGCATTCTGTATGAACAATTGTTGTGTTATTTATGATGATATGGATTTAAATGAGTTGTTTAAATATTGTAACTTTGTAGTGTCATTGTGCAATGAGAAATCATGACGCGACTCGATGTTTCCGCCTTCATTGGTCGGGGTGTGTCACAAAAATTCAGAGTACCACAAATATACATGTTTAAATATGAACATAATATACAATAACTAAACTGGGCGTCTTCATTCTTCTATCCCAAATAATGTCTTCATACTTGTGTAGCGCCCAATCTTAAAAGACTTGATCATCTCGGTACTCGCATATCAAAACTTTACCTATAGTCGCCTCGTTTGTCCACATGACTAACACTTTCATAAATTACCTACACATTATCACCATGAAAGATTAGCCATATCTAAGTGAGGACTCATAATTATATTCAACTAGTATTTTAATCCCCCGCGTTGCGAGGGGGAGGAGTTATGATTGGTGTTTCAAATCATAACTGAAAACGGGAAGGGGTTCAAATCATAATAGAAAACTCTAACAATGTTCAAACGCAATAATCGTTAAGGTTTCAGTTAGGGCCTTAAGCCTATAGGTTATGGTTTTTTAGACATAGTGTTTAGTAAATTGATATAAAATGCACCAAAAACTTTAAAATTCTTACATTGCTATGTGCAGGAACGTTTGTCAGCAGGTTAATATTCAAAAAACTTTAAATCAGTTAAGTTGTTAACGTATATTTAGGTTCCGGAGCCTTGCATTCTTGTATGACAAAAACGGCTAGAACTCAAGGCTTCATGATGTCCATCTTTCGCAGTTTTCTTGCATTTTACGAAACTTGTGTTGCACTCAATAAAATCTTCCGACATGCAACCCGCTTAAAAATTTTAAACTGCTTTAGCTTTGTTCTTCTCTTTATCCTTCCCTTATGATATTTTAGGCACAAATTTCTTTACACTTTAGTACCCAAAATCCTACATATTTTAGGCACAAATTTCTTTTCACTTTTTAAAGTTATTTTTTTAAGATGTCACTAAATAGAAATGAGCTTTGGTAATTAAACTTTTACTTTTTAATTTGATAATTTGAGCCTTCTTACGGGCTAGGTTCCTGGTTTCGATTTAAACAGTGAACGCATCTCAATTTGGCTTATTAAAAATATGTTTTAATCAGTTTCTGAAATTGAAATATGAATTCAATTCGGTTCAACACAAGTCAAATGTTTCAAAATGGTCAAAAAGAGGTAGAAAGTCTCCCAATTATTTTTAATACATAAAACTTTCTGACTCAATTTGTTTCAAATGTTCCAAAAACTTAATTGGTTACAAATATTTAATCGTTGAATCTTGAATGTTATAAAAGTTCTACAAGATTTATTGTCTAAAAATATGTAATTTTGTATAAAATTGATACGCTTCTATTTATTTTGATTGACTATTATATCCATATGTCAGCATGTTCCAGGTGATTAAAAAATATCAAAATTGCATCTATGGTTCAATGCAAGTCAACTGATCCATCAACGATGTCGAGGTATAATATTCAAATTTTGATTATTTATCTTATTGAGAGATCTATTATAGACTTCGTGAGCAAAGCAGCTAGAAAGAGTACATGAAACTGAGAGCTAAATACGAGTCTCTACAACAATATCAAAGGCAAGTAGTGTGTTGGATCTTGAATGTTTGTATTGCAGGCAACTTTGCGGGAAGATGTGGGCCCGTTGAAGGTGAAAGAGCTGGAGCAACTCAAGCGCCAATTTGATTCAACTTTGAGGCAAATCTGGTCCGTATGGCTATTTTCATAGTGTCTTTCTAATGAATGTAGTATCTTCTATTAGAATGCATGTTTTCTTAGTAATTTTCACCATTTGAAGATTCTAAATAACATTCTTCAATCTGTCCAATTCCAACAGACCTGAAAACAGTGGCGATGAAAATACCTCCGGTGAGTTATTCGGTCACTATCCACCTTCTGTTTCTTTGAATCAAGTTTACCTTGGTTCGTTTTCTGCCATCACTGTAGTTTTTGTTGTAAATGCTTGTTTTGCCGATTACTTAGTGGCGATGAAAGGCGGTGTTGACTGTGACACTTGGTCACGAAGCGAGACGAGTCAAATAGGAGTCAAACCCAGTCAACCGAGACAATTCAGTCAAAGCTGCTCAACAACGTCGGACTAAAGCTTGAGTGCTTGCTACTAACTCGAACTCAATTATTTAATTTATTTACATTTTTAATATAGATATTATTTGCTGCATATCAAAACGTATATGTTTGGATGTTCCCTATTTGTTGGATCCACATATATTTGGCAAGACAAGAACGTGACATGTGGTTTACTTTTACATCATATGCAATATTATCGTGATGAGAACTTGCATATAGGACACAAAAAATTTAATTTCAAAGGGTATTAAGGAGGGTCCTGGCATAAAGGGTTTGTGTTAATAATTCAAATAAAATTTGCATTAATTCACTGACGGATTGTTGTGAATTGCTGATGTTTTAAAAATTTGATGTAAAGGCTAATAGCATATTATGTCTAATGCTTCTATGGTTAAAAAATATAATATGTTAAATGGTACGCAAAAAAGTTGTTTCGTTCATTTTTATTGAGCTTCATTGGAAAGCCGATTACAAGTATTGTCTACAATGGATTGGAATGGTAATGGGAATGGGACTTGACAATTGGAGGTCCATTACACAATCTCAGGATTCCCATACATAGTCAGTGAGGGCTTCATTGTTCTTTAATGGGGTCCCACTCCCAAATCAACCCACACATTTGGCCACATCCATGCTCATTGTGTCTCCATTTTCACCTTCTGATAAGATTGTATGCACCTCCATACAAATGCCGTCTGAAGAAATCAACATGAAGCTGATGAAAATGGACTGGTTCTATGCATTCCATTAGGAAAGCATTAGCCATTTTCTTTTATTTAGATATTTGTGCTTATGTCAAATGATAATATGATGATAAACATATACTCGGCAAAAATTTTGAACACCAAACTTGATGAGTTAAGAACTTATGTAAGTTCTATTTGATGATGGTTTATGTTCATCTACTATTAGTTAGGAATAATATATGTGAAATTATTCTACATTTTTTCCTTTAGTTACTTGTAAGTATATGTAATGATCTACTTGATAGGTTACACGAGTGTAAGTCCTCTCAATATGCATCCCTTTTTACTCTTTTTTTTAAGTGTGTGCAATTTCAATGTTGTCATTTGCTGATGCTTATACCAATTCTCGACTTATCAAACAATTTTTGTTATATTGTTTACTTATCAAACAATTTTAAGTATATGCTTATACTTAAAATTTTTCCCGCCTTAAAACGTCATTTTTGAAGTGAAACTTGTTCGGCCGGTCGAACCAACTCAACTGGTCAAACCGGTAGCCGGTCCGGTTTGCTATCCAATCCGGTAATGAAAATATTGGCCATTTGAACTCAACCCGTTACACAACAATAAACATAATAAACATTTGCTAAATATTATACAGAAAGAAAAACTAACAAAAGTACTGTATAACATAGCACGAGATGATTACCGCATTGCAAATTAATATAAATTTGGCATACCAAATGCCATACAAACCGAGCAGATAGCGACCAAAATATTGCGTCCCCGTCGCAATGCGCGGTCTTCTTTACTAGTTTTAACTTAAATCCCAATTTGAAAAATGATAAACATGATTTGAACATAATTTAATCCTATACTCATAACCAAGCAACAATCAGCAAGATTTCAAGGTTTAATTCCTTGTTTCAACTTGAAAATTACTTCTATCATTACATCCAAGAATTAGGGTTTATGGAAAAACTCACACATTGTGTTCTACTAGTAGAGAACGATTTCATAGCTTTAGAAGTTATCTTAGTTTGACCATGCATCCATTCTGACCCGATTAAACTGAATCGATTTAATCAAACAATAATATAAATGGATTAAACAGAAATGTATTACATATAAATCAGAAATCGATTAAATCTTAATCACTTGAGGATGGAATAATAGAAATCGATTGAATCAGAAATAGATATTGAACCTGGTTAGCTAAATCTACGGAATAAAAAAGAGACGTGCGGTGGTGGTCGATGGTGCGAATGTGTAGAGAGCTGACGAAGATGGTGGTTAAGTAGAGAGCTGATGAAGATGGTGTTGATGAAGAAGAACGTTGTGTATTTTAGGGTATAATGGCCATATGTGTGTGCTGAATGGTTCAGCCATCTTTTGGAGCTGAATGGTTCAGAGCTACACTGAACCTTTAAGATGCTTTATTAGAATGAACCAAACACACCCATGTATGACGCATTCAGATATCCACGTCTAAATGGTCCCATTAAGTGCCAAACAGACAGCCGCTAAGTCTAATTATTTATGCGGGTAAAGTTAAAATATAAAGGACAACAAAAATGAAAATTGTGAGTAGGAATCTAATCCATTGACCTTATATTTGAATGGTGAAGATTAATTTAAGAAAATAAATTGATAAGAAAGGCATAAAGGTAATAACCCACTTTTGTTAACTTTCTCTTTCCACATGCAAGACACATGTTAATTCCCCCGTCATTTTAAAACATCCATAACTTTTTCATTCAACATTATTTTTTTTAATTCACTATAATAACAAGCGTTTTTTTTTATTTTTAATATGAGTATCATATTGTTATATAAAACTAAAAAAAATTAGTGAGTTTTTATATTGTGTTACTGGTTGTTCATTATAATTTTTAATTGGGTTTTTCTATGCGTTGTGTTATAGGTTTTGGTCATTGTGTTATCAATTGATACTCATATTAAAGATAGCAATTAAAACAAAGATGACGTCATTGTGTCTTTTGTTTGTCATTGTGTCTTTGTACTCATCATTTGTTTTTCTACTTATCATTGTATTTTAGTCATTGTGTATTACGTTCATGTCATTGAGTAATATATAGTTTCCACTGTGTTTTACATTTCAGATAGCAATTAAAACAAAGATGACGTCATTGTGTCTTTTGTTTGTCATTGTGTCTTTGTACTCATCATTTGTTTTTCTACTTATCATTGTATTTTAGTCATTGTGTATTACGTTCATGTCATTGAGTAATATATAGTTTCCACTGTGTTTTACATTTCAAATCATTGTGTTATATGTATTCACCATTGTGTTTTACGTTTCAAGCCATTGTGTTATATGTATTCATCATTGTGTTTTACGTTTCATGTAATTGTGTAATATGTATATGACATTGTGTTTTATGTATTAGATAATTTGCTGTTATTTTATCATTATAATTACGTATTATTATTACACAACCGTATTATTAACATTAAAAAAAAACACAATGATGATTTGAAAGACACAATGACGAAAAAACACAATGACAAACAGAAAGACACAATGACGAAAAAACACAAAGAAACAATGACGTAATTTTTTTTAATTTTTATATAACAAAGTCATACTCATATTAAAGATTAAAAAACGTTTGTTATTATAGTGAAATTTTTTTAAAAAAATAATGTTGCGTGAAAAAGTTATTGACGTTTTCAAATGATGGGGGAATTGACATGTGAGTTGCATGTGAAAAGAGAAAATATGCACTATTACTTTTATATCCTTTTTACCTTTGATCATCACTTAACACATGTCAATCAACTATGGTTTCTCACACTTTTCATTTTTGTTGGCATTTGTAAAATAAATCAACACTATTTATGCACCCTTATGATTTTTAATTCTTATATTGCATGCATGTTTGTCTTTTGAATGTCTATGTTCACTTCTTATAATGCGAGCAATAATATATAATCATATAGCACAGAAAACAACAAAACTATTAATGGAACAAGATGTGGTATATTGACTATTCAAACAAATTAGATTTATGCTAAAAGATCAGCTATTCTCAATACTTTTTGGAACAGTTAATTATAAAGTAGCTATATCTCTTCTCTAACTTAATTTATTCATCCTCCAAACATGTTCTATAACCGGAAAGATACATAAACATTTTGATCATCATGAATATAATATAAAATAATTATTGAATATTATATATATTTTAAAATAAATATAATTCACGTCAAAATAAGTATAATTCATATAAAAAAACATAATTCAAAAAATTCATGTTTTGTTGTTATTTTTAATTTTTTTACTTAAAAAAAATTGGTGGTCGAGTTGACCTTGGAGGCCGAGTAATCCCGAGTACTTCGACCTTTGACCGAGTTGGATCTTGTCAAGTAATGGTGGCCGAGTTAGGTAAAGGTGGTAAGGTTGATGTCCGAGGACCTTGGAATCGCCGATTCCAAGGCCTTGAAAGCCGACTTTTACAACACTAGTTTTGAGTTCAATTTAACATCGAAGGACCGTTTAAACAAAAGGCATACAATTTTGTGAGTGGGATCTTGAAAACCGGAGAATATGTATGCATGCAGAGTTTGTGACTTTTAGAGGGAATGATTCAAATATATGTGCGATCAATCAGTTGTAGGCCTCATTACAAAACTCGATCAGCGGTCTTGTTAACATTACTTTATACTTTAAATGTTAATATTCTTTCGTCTTAAACTGTTAAGATCCATAATCAGAACTTATTGGCCCTGGTGAGTTATTTATCAATATTACAATTATTAATTATTATAGTTAGGCGAAAAGGAGTCAAGCCAAGCTCGAGCTCTATTTCTAAAGTTTAAGCTTGGCTCGTGACTAGTTATTCAAGTTTGAGCTCGACCCATTTAGTATTTTTTTAAAGTAATTTATACACATTTATTATAAGGTTTTATATATATTTTAGTGATATTTAGTTATTTTTATTATAGTTTCATACACAATAATACTAATTATTATAGTAAATATATATTACATAAAATAAAATTTTATATAAATAGCTTAATTAGGCTTGCGAGACATTATGAGCTCGATAAGGGAAGCTCAAGCTTGAGCTCGTTTATTAAACACATTTAATTTTAGACTGGAGCTTATTTAAGCTCAACTCAATTTATAAGCTTTTAATAAGCCAATCTTGTTATAAGTTTATTTATTAAATAAGTTACCCTAAAGTTTTATTCATCATTTTAGCATGCAAAAAGCCACCAATAATTTATCCGTGGCAATATGACAAAGGGCTAAGGGAACAGATTTCATTGATACCTCGTATTTTTATAAACAAATTTCAGCACTGGTAGTTCATTTTCAAATGTGACCTTCACTTTATAATCATTAGTTTAGTTAAACTTACAATTTATTAACGCTAGAATAGGCCAGTTGACTTTACCTCCGCTATTTTACCGGTAGTTAATCCGTATACAAATATAATGTTATCATGCGGGATTGGTGCACCAGGTATGATAGGATTGTGAGAAACTTTTACCATAATTAGCTCGCTCAGTTTTCTTATAATTTCCAAAATACCTCTCATGAAGGAAATCATTTTTGCCTAAAGAAGAGTGTGGGGTTGTATTTGGTTCGTTGGTTGCGTGTGCAATCTGCATTGGACACCTTTGTTTAATTGAAGGTAATTACCAAAATGGCTAAAATACCCTTCAAGGGTATATATGTTTATAACATACTAATGGAATTCTGATTTAATTGTGTAGAAAGTACTTGAATGTGGTGTTAAGAAACTTGGTGTTACAAAACCACATCACTTTGCTATAAATACAAAATTAAAAGCAGGTCAGGTTTATTTATTTTGTTCGTTTACAATTTCGGGTTACGTGTGTACCGTTGTCAAGTGACGCATGTACCACACTTATTATGCGTTCAATGCTGGGTTACGTGCACACCCCGTCATATCGTGTGGACCCATGTTTTCACAAAACATGGTGTAACCCTCAAACAAAAAACATCATCTAACAAAACATATGCACATGCGATATTGATAACGCATTACACACCACATCAGACATGCAAACCAATACATGTAGATAATTTGTGCGAACCCACAATAACGAGCAAGCACTCATACTATTAATCTATAATATATAAACGAAACCACCAAAATCCTATGTGTCGCGATATGATCGCTCCCCCTTTTACGGAAGCCACTAGATTGCTTGATTTTAAATGAAGGTCTCTCATTGATTTAACCCAAATTCATGGGTATGAGTCTTACCAAAACCAGATAGCTCTTAAACGGGTTATAATATCTCATTAAATTAAAAATTAATCTTACCAATTATTTGATATGAAAATCCTATAAAATAGGGATTTACTAAAATTTAATATCCAATTTAAAAAGAAAAAATATTATTTATAATTAATAAAAAATTTTATAGTAAAAAACATAAGCGGGTCATGAGTCACCAAATCCAAATAGCTTTTAAACGAGTTATAGCATATCATTTATTTATGAAACTCTTTTATCATCAAACCCTAAGTATATTATTAACTTTCTTACAATAAAGAAAATTAAAATCCAAAAAATAAATATTAGATTGCTTTATTTGTAAATTAAGATTTCTCACGCATTTGACCCGAATTCACGGGTAAAGGTCTCATCAAACCCAGATAGCTCTTAAATGAGTTATAACATCTCATTATATTAAAAATTAATCTCATAAAATATTTGATATGAAAATCATATAAAATAGGGATATACTAAAAATTAATATCCTATTTTATTTAAATAAAAGATATTATTTATAATTAAGAAACAATTTTATAATAAAGAAAATAAACGGGTAATAGGTATCACCAAACCCAGATAGCTTTTAAACCGGATTATAGCATATCATTTATTTGTGAAACCATTTTATCATCAAACCTCAAGTATATTAATTATTAATTTTCTTACAATAAATAAAAATAAAATCCAAATATATATATATAAATATTAAAAACGAATAATGTAAACAACTCCGATAATACATGGACAAAATCTAGTATATAATATTGGAGTTTGATTTGAATAATAGAAAATAATTAAAAAGTATTTTATTTCTTATTTCTTTTTTTAAAGGAATAGCATAACTGTCAATTCTTAAGAGATAATACTGAATACAAGCGACGTAACAACATTGTCAAGACTTCGCAGTCGAGTCTAATCAGCAACAATGGCTGCCTTGACCCACAAGAATCACAACTAATGGTGGAGATTAAATGTTTTACATACGTGGCAACCGCTCAATGGACACACAACCGATAAGATTCAATCCTTAATTTTGTTCCTGTTCAATTTCTCCTCCGTCATTAACGGTTTTAAATTCTCAGTACACCTCCATTAATGGAAATCATCCTTTAACCCACTAAATCTCCATTAATGAAAGCTCTTATTTAACCCAATTGTCTTCTTTCTCCACATTTAATAACACCCATCTTTCGTCTTCAATCGGGTACGCATTAAACAACACTTTTATTTGGGTGCCCACCAAGTGTTTGTTAAAATGCCTGAATGAGCTTTACTTATTATTTTCCCATGTAAATATGTTATCTTTTATACTTTTTGATGTATTCTTTTCAGGTGAACATGACTGTGGCTCCAATATGCTTTAAAACATGTTACAATGACCAAATTGTAACCAAGGATATACATACTTTGGTGAGACCATGCAGAAGCATGCTCAAATGTGCAAACTTGTTAAGATCAATCTCCGTTAATTCATCTGAGAAGGAGAAACCATCAAAGTTTACATTAAAGTCTAGTTCTAGAGACAAGCATTTACAGTCACTAGACTCTTATTTTGGCAAATTTAAGGAAAACAAGAATCTTGTCTCATCGGCTGCTAGAGATGATCAAGGTGGTGTGAAGGGTGATTATGATGAAACTTGTGGTCTCTATTTAATGTAAAGCATGCAACTTTTAAGTTATTGTTACATTTTTACAGATTGTTTGTGTGCTTATGTGTTAATTAATTGGTGATGTGTTGTTGCAGAGGCACAATCGCTTCCCTAAACATTGCGGTTTATCTGTTTGAAATTGCAAGCCCGGTTAAGAACTCAGATTTGGATCTGTTCTCTCTTCCAGCACTGTATGGAGCAAAGATTAATCATTTGATCGTATATGGAGAATGGTGGCGGCTACTCACACCGATGTTTCTGGTACAAGATTGACGACTGGGTTCGTGCCATTCTAGAGTAGTTCAAAGTTTTTTTTTTTTATTTTATAATCCATATCCACTCAAGTAACCATCGTAGAAGTGGAAAATAGACGGGATGGGTAATGGGTCAAAATGGGTAACTTTTTGAATGGGTGGAAACGGGTTTGGTTGACTCACTTTTTGTCCCAAATTTGGAACTTAATGTACCAAATACCCAATGGTAATCAAGTTTCCCAAGTGTTTCACTAAAGTCGATTAGTGTTTTTTTGTTTCTCTAAAGTTACTCTAGTTTCATTTGTGGTTCCAATCTATGTAAATGTTTCTTAAATATTTATATTTTTTAGAACTGAGCCATTTGCCTCACTTAGTTTTATTTTTTTTAAATTTATAAAATAAAAATACATAGGATTGAAACACCTAATGAAAGTTGAGTGACTTTAGAAAGAAAAAAACTGACTGACTTTAAGGGGCAGTCAGGAAACTTGGTTACTATTGTGTACAGTTACCCTGAAAAAAAATATTTTGTTTGATAAGTTTGATTTTTAATTTAAAATGATTAAGGTAGTTTTATGCATTAAAAATACACTTTATGCGTCTTGGATTCTTGATTTTAAGCTAATTTTTTTACTTTTACTTTTTTATGTTGTTAGGGTAAAATAGAGCCCGAATAAACCCATTCTTAATTAATTGGTTTAAAACTGCCATCGATAGAAATGTAATCACAAGTAGCAACCATCTAAGTTCCTTTAAATTAAATGAAAATCATCAAAGTATGCAACTTTTAAACCTTAAAATTAAGGGCAGATACTACTAAAAACCAACATACTTTTTGTAATTTATCGTAAAAGTCCCTTAACAGTTTTTGGCACTTAAAAAACCAATTTACTTTCTTTTTTCTCTTAAAAAATTTCCTCAACAAATTTTTACACACTAAAGTCCTTTCACATGCTAAATTTGTACAAAGTTGTGGATTTTTTCTATTTATTTTACTTCTACTACCACGTGAGGGAAGAATTGAGATGAATTAATGTTTTAGATTGGACCATGGCAAGACAAAGTTCGTTCAATGTTCATAAGTTGATAATAACAAAATAATATTTCAAAACCATTATAAAGAAACATGAGAGGGATGGCGTAACTCAAAAGTATAATAAAAAACTGAAAACGTATAAAATGGTTTGTAAAATTTTAGAATCATTAAAAATTTAATTATGTAATTTGTCAAATAATTATTTCATGATTTTATTCAATAATAATTAAGAGATTTTTTTATTTTTCAGAACATGTTAAGGAACTTTTATGATAAATACTGAAAGTATGTTAGTTTTTTATGTGCAAAAAGTTTTCAAAGGACTTTTACGAGAAAAAAAAGGAAGGGTGCTGGTTTTTTATTGTATTTGCCCTAAAGGTAGTTATCTTTTTGCAGCACACAGGGATGCTTCACATCGGGCTTGGTTGTTGGGTTCTGCTAACATTTGGTCCTCAAGTATGCCGAGCGTATGGCCCGTTCACCTTTTTCTTAATATACATACTAGGTGGACTCTCGGGCAACTTCACCAGTTTTCTCCACACTCCTTATCCAACTGTTGGTGGAACCGTAAGCAAACAAGAAATCAAATATCAGTCATGTTTAAACTTCCACTTTTGTTTTTTGATATTGGTTACTTAAATGAGCTATAAATTTGAAACTTTTAGGGACCTGCGTTTGGTATAATTGGAGCCTGGCTTATTTATCACTATCAAAACAAGGATGCCATGAATAAACATGGTTTTGAAAGAATGTATCAGAAGGCAGTTGTTGCTACTGGTCTTGGTTTTGTTTTATCCACTTTTGGTCCAATTGATGACTGGTTAGTAAATAGCATTTAATTTTTAAATAAATAGAATTGGTGAGAGACCTATTAAATGGATTGAATATTGTTGCAGGACACATTTTGTATCAGTTTTCACTGGCATAGCTTATGGGTTCTTTACATGTCCCATGTTACAACCGGGAAGTGGGGAAGAAAATGGAATGACACTGATTGGGAGAAATGTGGATCCTTGTAAATCCCTTGTATTTTTCTCCATTTTTGTTGTGGTTTTGAGTTCTTTGCTTCTTGTATTTGAACCACCAATGGGTTCACTAGCTGTAGACACTCTTGTGTAATCTGAACACCAAAAGGAATGGTATATATGTAATATAGGTGTGTTTGAGTGTGCCACCAGTGTGTTTCTTGTGTGGTGTGTGTGTGTGTTTTTACATGCGTTGAGTCGAACGCCCATGATCTAAGGAAATTGCATGCGGATGAGGATGAGTTTCTTTATCCTATCTCTCATCCACAAGCGCCTCCATCGAGGTGCTCTTAGAGGATAGAGGCTGAGGTAAACAGTGTTAGCAACCTAGAAAATTTCTAGGCTTTTTATGCTTTAATCACTTGTATGCGATGATTTAAGTTGCTAGCATATGTCTGTAACCTTAGTTTTAATAAATGTGTACCATCTCATAATCTCATTATTGCTATTGTAGGTGTATATCTGAATACCTGATATAATCAACCCTCTCACTAGAGGGTTGCAAATATATAAAAGCTTTTCAGTTTCCTCAGTGATTAGCAAATTATGTTTGCTGTTGCCGATTCTCTCTTTTGAAATTGACTAGGTTTAGGATTTTGAAGTCTTAAAATTGACAATGCCCATGATTTGGATTTGGGCAATTATGATTCAATCTAAGGTCTGTATCTGTTTCATGATTCATAGTTGACTTAGAGACAAAATCTTGTCAAGTTTGACCTTTTTCTTTTTACTTTTCTTTTAAGGCTCGGTCTTAGTTGGGTCCTTTCGGTCTATAACCGAGACTGGCCCGATGTCTGAAATTCTTAAGAAAACATACCCAGAGACCTACCAAGAGAAAACAATTTGGTCTGGCCTAGTTATTTCGTTATTTCATGTCAGGCTTCGACTCAACTCATCTCATTTATAGCATTGGATATATTTTTAAGAGATTTTTACATATATCTCCTCCTTTAGCATCTTAATTACCAAGCCCTGTTGCAGTCTCTAGCATTATCCCGGTTTTGATTGAACTTGAATATGTTCAATGGGGAATCGAGCTTCACAGCCTGAGCCAAGCCAACTGCAGCTCCACTAACCCAACTCAACTCATAAGCCAAGCCAAGCCTACTAGCTCCACCCTACTGCTTCAGGACCAAAGAGTGGGAAAGCTGTGAGTGATGATGCACTCTTATTATGCATCCCAAGACCCAGCCTAATGTCCTCTTCTATCATCCTTTGTTCGGTGTTTGTCGCATGAGTCGGTGCTAGACAAAGGACTGACCCAACTCGACAGCTCATGGATCAGATGCTTCAGCATTAAGAGCCATATATGAAAATATGCAATTGATAATCCCTTCAATTAGTGAAAGCTTAAAAGATATTACGGTCAAATCCCAGCTGCGAAACCAAGTCATATGAAAACTGTGCAAAAAACTCTCTCAAAGACAGATTTGTTTTGTTTATTTGGAGAGTAATAGAACCGATTTAAAACTCATTCCAACTAGAACTTCGATTTTGATTATGCAAACTAAAAGTTACCGAGTTAATTTCAGAACCAACACACACCTTAAGCAGACAATTTAAGAACAATTAAAGAGCAATTGGCGTGTTTGGGACGAATTCAAAAGCTTTTCCATAAATGTGGCCCTGATTAACAGTGTTTCCATCTCATCGTCCTGCAATCATAAAACATTCAACAATGCGCTATCAGAATCTAACTGTCTTACACATTTCTTCTTGACTTGATATCCATCTCAAAGTTGACAAGAATTATTACTTACCATCCTCAAGACAAAGAAGAGCCATTCTCCATATCAATATCGTGATTCCAGCCTCTGCATAAAAATAAATATTTAACATTACAAGGAACAAAAATTGTTTAAACCCTGCATGCGGCATGCGCATATAATGCATATATGTGTGGACCTTGGGGGGCAAAAGTGAAATTGCACCAATTTTGACGTTATTCTACTAATTTCGTGAAAATAACGTTTGGCGGAAGGTTAATCATGCATCATGCGGTGCCGTTGATAGCCGAAAGACAAGGGTACATGCACCAATTGGCCGGTGTCCCGATGGTTGAGTGTTATGTGCCTTATGTCCAAGGCTTGATGCAAAACTACTATCAAACTGAGGAAGCAGCCTCTCTATTCCTACAGGGTAGAGATAAAGATGTCTACATTTTACTCTCCTCAGACCCTACTATAGCTTTGTTATTGGTGTGATTTACTAAGTACGATGATGATGATGATGATGGTTTCCAAGTTGGACCAATATAGTTTCAATTGAAATGTTCTTCTCACAGAGTTCCTTCCATTGTGCAGACAAAGCATTTAGCTTGTGTGCTGTAGTTTGCCATTAACAAAATGCGCGTGAAACCTCAATCAATATATTATAGCTTTTTACTTTATATTATAACCACATAATGTACCTGATGGCATTTTCTTTCCCAGGTAACAATTTCTCTCTTTTTGTTTAACTCAGCTGTGCCTGTACCTGTAAACTATAAAAAGAAAAGAGCTAAATGCTCATATTTGCAAACACACTTGTAACTTTTTAATGCTACATTAACAGCTAAAACACCAAATACACCACAAAGAACATAAATGAATATATTTAAAATACCTGAGTATAACTATAATGCCAGACACAGAAGAATATCCACCCAAATCGAATAACAATACATCTAAAATACATATAATAATAGTCGCTATGCACTTCGGTGTTTGGTTCCAGTAACATGTTACCATGTTTTATACTCTCTCTCAAACATCTTCATTTTTTTTAAAAGACAGAATTACAGAAATTGTCATTTATTTTTCACCCAAATTTCACTCGTGGTCCCTGATTTTCAAAATTGATCGTTTTTGTCCTTTACGTTTCAAAATCTTTCAGTGTTTGTCTTTTTCACCTAACTCGGTTAAAAATGTTCGTTAAGTCAGGTTATATGCCTTGCACATGAAGACAAATTGTTTATTTTACCTATTAATTAAAAAAGTGTTTTAATAAATAAAAAAACAATAAAAAAAACTAAAAATATATATTTAATTTCTTTCACTCTCCTTCTTCTTCTTCCTCCTCTCCTCCTCCTCCTCCTTCATCTTCTTCCTCCTCCTCCTCCTCTACTACCAATCTCCGACAGCCACCACCACCACCGTCTTCTCCGACAAAGATAACCACCTCCACATCCACTCCCACCGACGCCCGTTCAGTTTTTCCACCACCACCACCTCCGACGCCCGTTCAGTTTTTCCTCCGTCGGGGATTAAGTTTCAGACAATCATACTACACCGCATTGGTTTATAGAATTGTAGCTTGCGTCTATATCTTTTCAATAGGTCTCCTCTTTCGAGAGATACTAATAAAAGCCATTATTATTAACTTTATAATAATAATAAAAATTGAGAAACAAAGAAAGATGGTAACTTGAAGCGAACAGCCTCATAAGTTCCATAGACAGCACCTATGTATCATATCATACATAGGGCAAATAATTAATTAGGGGTTTTGATGATTCAGGAGAGAATCTGGAGAATTAGGAGTGAGGGAGGGTTTAGAAAATTTATTTACCGACAGCACCACAGATAGCGACTTCGGCGGTTATTTTGGCTAGACAACTGTTTTTCCTCCGTCGAAGGTGGTGGTGGTGGAAAAACTGAACGGGCGTCGGAACTGACGGAATCGAGATATCCGGTGAGTGACGAGAACTCGAATTCGTCGGAATTGAGATCTCCGACGAGATGTTGCTGTAATTGACTGTTGATTTCACCGGCGGCGGTTCACACAGGTGCTCACAGTTGCTCGTCGGAGGTTCACCGGTGTTAATGACGGTTCACTGGTGCCCATCGGAGTTGGTGGTGGTGGTCGGTGGGAGTGGATGTGGAGGTGGTTTTCTTTGTCGGAGAAGACGGTGGTGGTGACTGCCGGAGATTGGTAGTGTAGGAAATATATATTTTTAGTTTTTTTTATTGTTTTCTTTATTTATTAAAACATTTTTTTAATTTAATAGGTAAAATGACTAATTTGTCTTTACGTACAAGGCACATGACCTGACTTAACGAAGATTTTTAACTGAGTTAGGCGAAAAGGACAAACGCTGAAAGATTTTGACGTAAAGGACAAAAAAGATCAATTTTAAAGATCAGGAACCACGAGTGAAATTTGGATGAAAGATATAGAACAATTTCTGTAATTCTGTCTTTTTAAAAAGGTACCTCCACGTCATCATCCGCCTTTCACCGTGTTCAACCCGTTCCCCTTCTGGCAAACTATACTATGCATTTCGATAAAACACAACCCAAATCAATGCATTGTAATAACTGTCAAAACTGCTACCACTAATAAACATCGATACACCCTCTAGAAACAAGAGATCAAAACAAGAACGATTAACAAACTTCAATTAATGTCAGCCCATTTTCTGAAAGCCTTGACATGTTCAACCATTTTGCTCTGAGCGTCGCTTTTACCATCACAAACTTTCAATTTCCTATAAAGATCCTTATGAAGCTTCAAAAACTCACTTCTATACAACCATAAACTCCATCCTTTTTCATACAACTAATAACCTCCATCACTCTCTCAAAATACCCACCTTTCAAAAAACTCAAAAGCAAGCCCTCATACAAATCGACACTCATCATCAGCTTCCTATCATCAAAACTCCTCTTTATATCGCCCCATAATATAGTAACATCGCGATACATTTCTAAACATGAATACCCCATCACCATGTACATGTAAGTAGCCACATTAGGATAAATATTCATTCTTTGCATACTTCTATATGTCTTCAAAGCATCATCAATCATTTCAGCCTTCATAAAGAAGTAAATTGAGGAGTTAAACTCGTAAATCTAACAACTTACATCCCCTTTCTTCATTTCTTGGATCAAACACGATACCAAATCTGATCTGTTCTTATAAACAGTCGGCTCTGACGTATCATTGGATATTATTATACCCGTTTTTCTAATATGTTTCAGTAGTGACTCGGCTTCTCGGTGCATGTTACTTTCATGATAAGCAGTTAATAATGATGCATATGAATTAGCGTTAGGTAAATTACCTGCTTGCTCCATATCGTCTATAATATCATGTGCGGTTTCCAGCCAACCGACATGAATACACGCATCAATAACATCAGCCTGCCCGTTTTCCGTTTGGATCCGGGATAAAACTTTTGACAGCTCACTGACCCGACCCGCTCGTTTATACCCGACAATGAGCTTTGCTAGGGTTTTGTTGGTTAAAACAAGTCTTTTATTGTAATGTGTCACAAAACCTTCGTTTCTTTCAAACTGCACTAATGAATTTTCGGGCAAATAGTGTGGTAAAACCTGTAATCTTAAACCTTTTTTGAGATTCGGAGATCCAAGCGGGATTAAGAAAGGCTTATTATGTGGGCTCGTCTGAGTTTCGGTTAAACCGATCATATCAAATATGAGCTTGGATACCGAATCAATATCGTTGAATTTAAAATGTAAGCTCATGAGATTATCATAAAACTAGAAATAATGATAACCCATGTAACCCGCCACCAAGTCAACACAGTTTTTGAACTTCTTTAACTCGTCTCGTTGACCATTGACCGCATAGATTCGGGCAATAGTTATGGCAGTATCTGCATCTCCTACTGGACCCATTTTTGACATCAGTTCTATGATCTGTTGACCCTTGAAAGATAGGTTATAACGCGAGCAAGAATCAAGAACGAGGTTAAAAATTGTGGTATCGGGTTTTATTCTACACGGGTTAGAACCTGAACGCTGAAAAATATCACAAATTTGAATTAGTATATTCGATGCAAGATACGCACCTGTTTCTTTTTTAACCATATGAAGAACGATCGGGCCCAGTAAGTTAGCAGGTGGGATATTATCTTTCTCAATCATTATCCTAAGAATCGTAGATACAGGAACTGGCATTTGTGCTCTTGCTAAGGAGAGTGAGAGGTTGTAGAGCTGGTCAAAAGGAAGTGAGTTTGACGTTTTTTTGGGAAGAAGAAGGATAATATCGCATGCTCTTTGAAGCCAATTGGGCTCACGCGTGTAGGATAACTCTGTTATGAACTGAGTCAATAATTGGTCATCTGGTAAACCGTGAAGTTTCTTGAAATCTGTATAAGCTTCCCATGCTTCATCCATCTGATTGGTTCTTAAATAAGTTTCAAGATTTTTAAGCAATATGTCATGAGAAGATCCTTTCCAACATAGGCTTCTTGGTGTCACACTATTGCAAAGATATCTGAGATGAAAATTTACAGGCTTCTTGCCGGTTTGCATATAAACTGGTGCTAGGTAAACGAGACGTGAGCTAACACGGATCAAGCAGAGATCAAAAACTGATCTTTTCACCAGTGACCATGCCATTTAGACGATCCGCCTTTCAGAAGGAAACGACCGATTCTGAAACAAAATTAATATCAAAGCAGAAGATGGTTATTATATTTTCACTTACACAGAATATAACTGCATAACTCAAAAGCACAATTATCTCACTGAAATTGTAAATCTGGCTGGCCCAGATCCCATCCTGAGCTCGGTGAGCGGTTAGGGAACAATTTCAGTTCTGGGCACACAATTTTTATCTTTTTTGTATATATTAACAAGTGAAATTGGATCAAACAAATCTGATAAAATGGCCTGGAAATTTAGCAATTGGTCTGTTTATGACTTATGTTTAACTGGGCCAAAAAACTTGAGAAAAAAAAACATTTTTTTTACTCGTCTTGAGCAATCAAAATCTCGGAGACGGCCACGCTACGTGTCATGATTACAAATACTAATGAGATTGGTGTGTGGTCAAATAACAGATACAGTTGACTTAACAGCAAGACACATAAACGAGATACTAAAATTTCCAGTTACAAGTATTAATATATCAAACAGGCATTTCATCGAACACCTGGTGTGCTTAAATTCTAAATTCTCTCAGTAGATGAATAATTCTAACAAATACAACATATAATCTTTGAAGAGGTAGGTCCCAGCAGAGCCCAGTTGGACCCGCAAGACTCACCTTGAAGAGGGACGTCTGCGCAAAGACCAACTGGTTCCGCAGGACCCACCATGCTCAGAGAGATGAAGACCTTACGCGCATACGCCAGCTGTTCCCGCAAGAAAAGCCTCCCAATGGTGAAGTACCCCGCCTGTTCCCGCAGCTGCGGATACAAGCCATCAGCGGAGGCTACCCGCACTAATAGTAAGGCTACACGCACAAGGCACTAACTCTCAATAATTCAGTAATGTCACCTGAAGAAGGAATGAGCAAGGCGGGAATACTCCCGTCCAAATGAGCCAGTCCGTACGCTTCTGGAGGATCTTTTATACTATACCTGCCAAGGTATGGACAAAATAGACAAGATCTGACCAAAGCAACCCATGAACCAATCACAGGGTGACAGCTCACTGACAACAGTACGACGAGCAGCACGCTCTAGTACTTAATGTCACTATCAGCCGCTGCCTACTCACCAACCCTTGTCGTGGCACGTACATAGCCTGCAGTTGGTGGAAAAGGAATAGTACACAGCCGGCCATGTCACTATCAGCCGCTGCCTACCCACCAACCACCAGCATGGCACGTGCGTAGCCCACAGTTGGTAGAAAAGGAATATTATACAGCTGGCTGTACCTGCTTGAAAACCTACCTTCGGTTATAAATACTCCAACACCTTGGAACGGTATGGATATCACATCTTATCATATTCTATCTTATACCATCACATATCTTATCTGCTCTAGCTATTTCTCTTAATATACATTTATATTCAGAGCAATCTAGTCTGATTCTCACGCCGGAGGGTGGTCACAAGGAGGTCCCCCCCTTCTCAGTGACGAGCTCACGATGTCTGTTTTGCAGGTCATCAGAAGAATAACCATCGCCGGACCTAACCCTCGTGGGAAACATCTACTTGACCCTAAGATTATCTGTAATCTGCCGGGGTCACTTAGTGTTTCTTCATTGGCGCCATCCGTGCATAAAAGCTAGAATTAATTTTCTCAGTTTTTTCAAAACCTCTGAAAGATGGTTAAGGTTACTCCGGTGCCAAGGCCAGCGAGTGACCAAGAAACCCCGGTAACCACAACCCCAGCTACTGGGGGGAACACCGGCGTGTACACAATTTTTACGAACACTACCCCGGTTACCCAAGCCGGGGCAAGTGCAGTAAACAATCCTTCACTGGGATTCACCGATACCCAGTTGGAGAGACAACAGACGAGGCTCCCCCGCCAAACACTTGATCAAGTTAAGCGTGGGCGGAAGCACGTCAGAAGGAATTCCAAGCTGAGTTGGATGAACGCTTACGTTCACTCCAACAGGCTGACGAGTTCGGAAACACTCGACAACAGCTCAACATGAGCAATGAGTGCGAGTACTTGGATAATGATTGGGAGGAGTCCGACAGTGACGCAAACCCTCGTCATAGGGCGAAAGGGAAGCGCAAGGAAACGGACTTCCAACCAAGAAGGGATTTTGGAGAAACCTACAAACCAAGGAACGCGGGGGGAAACCCACGTGACTTCTCCAAAACCTTTAGACCAACTGTTGCAAATGCGGGAACGTCCATGTTTGCAAGGGACATTGCGGAAGCAATCGCCCAGAAGAGTGCCAAACATAGGTCCAACATCGGCACTTATGATGGTATATCCGACCCAAATGATCACTTGAACAGATTCATAGCGGGGGCAACCGTCAGCAACTGGACGGAACCCACGTGGTGTTATATGTTCCAGATGACGCTGGTTGGAGCGGCCAGGGCGTGGTTTGATCGTTTACCGGTCCACCACATCTATGATTGGGCGGACTTCCAACACAAGTTCAGCCAACACTTCAGCCAACAGAGGAAATATACTGAAGAGCAGTGGACGATCCTCAACTGCGTTAGAGAAGAGGATGAATCTTTTCTAGACTTCATCACTCGCTTCAACTCGAAAAAGCTGAGTCTGGGCACCATAAGCGAAGATCTTGTTCGCGCCGCTTTCATCCAGGGCGCCGAATACCCAGAGCTTATCCGCACCTTAACGGGTAAAGATGGCATGCCATCCACGTGGGATGCCATCATGACAGCAGCTAAACGCTTCGCGGAAACGGAAAAGCAACTGGGTAGGGATCTTCCCCAGAGTACAAACCTCTACACGCAGAGGACTAGAGAAAACAACGTCTGGACCGCCCGGCAAAACAAAAAGAGGAAGCTAGGTATTTGGCAGTCAAGGGTAAACTTTGACACCTCATCCAGCTCTCGCCCTCTAGTAGGCGGAAGGGATAACACGCACCCATCAAGCTGAAACCCCCGGTGGACGCCACTCACCAAAAGCGTCACGGAGATATTTGCCACCGAAAAACTCCCATGGCCAAAAGCTCCAATGGTCCGGCAGCGACATAACGCGGATCAGAGCAAATCCTGTGACTTCCACGGGACAAAGGGTCACACCACTGAGGAGTGTATATCCTTGAGGGATATTGTTGAAACATTCGTCAAGGATGGAAAACTTACACACCTTGTGGCATCAATCAAGAATGGAGGGAAGAATGATAACCGATACAAAAGCAACGGACGAAATCCCGTTGACATCAGCATCCACATGGTTCATAGTAACGTCAGAGGAAGAAAAAGACGAACGACAGAACCATGCGCGTGGAAGGAAGCTGAGGTGCGCTTCCCGCGAGTGCCAGGAGGACCCAGCAAAGAAGGCCCTATCGTCATCAAAAGCCAGCTGGGGCACTACATCACTTCCCGCACTCTTGCTGACAACGGCGGCTCGTCAACGGTTATGTACAGGCAGTTCTTCGACAAGCTAGAAGAAACGAAGACAAGGAACGCCTGGAAACGGTCTACGCCTCGATGGAAGGGTTCGACGGCAGCACAAACACCCCCCTGGGTATCCTATCTTTCCCCGTCATTCTCACAGACGGGAAACACTCCCGCACAGAAGACGTGGACTTTGTCGTAATGAGGAAGCCACACCACACATACGACATTCTCTTCGGGAGAGACGGGATGGCAAGATTCAATGCCGTGGTATCTTCAGTCCACGGCATGATGGGATGGCCAACAGCTGAGGGTGTAGCGATGATCACCGGTATTCCCCAGGTATGCATCGCATCTGTCTCATCAAAACCCAAACCAAAGATGGCTAAACCAACAATCACCGAACCAGAAGAATGGGCCTTCAATGGCAAATACCCTGACCAGGCTGTTACCATTGGCCCAACAGTCACTGATCCTACGCGCACCTTACTCAAACGCTTACTACAGAAAAACGCTGACATCTTCGCGTGGACACTAGCTGACATGATTGGTGTACCTCGAAGTAAGGCAGAGCATAAGCACAAGTGTGACCCAGCTTTTACGCTAGTCATACAAAAGCGCAGAGTAATGGGGGCGGAACAAGCTAACGCGTGTAGAACCCAAGTCAAGGAACTCCTTGACGCGGGCATCGTACGCGTTAGCAGATATCAAACATGGGTTGCAAATCCCGTCATGGTACCGAAGTCTAACAAACAATGGCGCATGTGCATAGATTTCAAAGACTTAAACAAAGCATGCCCCAAAGATTGTTACCCGTTACCCGAAATTGATCTTAAGGTAGATTCGTTAGCACCGTTTCGCCTTAAATGCTTCCTTGATGCGTATAAGGGGTACCATCAAATCCACATGGTCGTTGACGATCAGGACAAAACCGCATTTCGGACGCCCGATGGCACATTTTGTTATCAAATGATGCCATTCGGACTTAAGAATGCCGGGTCCACATACCAACGCCTGATGGGCAAAGAGTTTCATGCCCAAATTGGGAGGAACTTGGAAGTCTACATGGATGACTTGGTCATCAAAAGCCCTGACCCAGAAACGATGTTGAAAGACATCGAAGAAACTTTCAACACGCTCAGAAAGATAAACATGAAGCTCAACCCGAGCAAGTGTTCCTTTGGGATGGAAGAAGGGAAGTTCTTAGGAGTCATTGTTACTAAAGATGGCTTCAGAGCGAACCCTGAAAAGGTCGAAGCCATTATCAAAATGGAATCACCTACTACCATCAAGCAAGCTCAGACACTGAATGGACGCCTAGTCGCACTTAACCGCTTTTTGGCAAACCATGCGGATAGGTCGTTCCCATTCGTGTCAACATTGAGAAACTGTTTAAAGAAAACGCACTTCCGCGGGACACCAGAAGCGGAAGCAGCTTTTCAGGAAATTCGGTCACGCTTGATCGAACTCCCAACGCTCACAGCACCAGAAGCGGGGGAGGAATTAATCCTATACCTTTCCGCCACAGATAGAGCAACCGGGGCAGTCCTGCTAGTAGAGCGAAAAGGCATCCAGATGCCAATCTACTATGTTAGCCGTGTCCTAACAGACGTAGAAACCCGGTACTCTACCCTGGAAAAATTAGTCTTAGCACTTGTACAGTATTCACGCAGGCTAAGACGATATTTCCAAGGTCACCCAATCACCATTCTCACCAACTTCAAACTCGCAAACGTTCTAGGCAAACCCGAATTGTCAGGACGCCTAGCCAAATGGGCAATAGAATTGGGAGAATACGCGATAAAGTACAAGCCGAGGCCAGCCATAAAAGGCCAGGTCTTGGCAGACTTTATTGCAGAAGTCCCCGCTTCGCGGGAGAAAGAGTGCCAGGAGGAGGCTCAACCCTCTCCAGCACAGGATATCGATGATGTCTGGCGACTCTACACTGATGGAGCAGCCAGCAACGAGGGCTCAGGCGCAGGGTTGAAGCTAACCAACCCAGCAGGTCAAGAATACACTTACGCTATTCGACTGGATTTTCCAAGTACGAATAACGAAGCGGAGTATGAAGCATTCTTGGCCGGGCTGAGAATTGCGCGTAAGATGGGAGTGAAAAACTTGGAAGCCCACGTGGATTCCATGTTAGTAGCCAACCAAATAAATGGGACGTACACGGCCGTGAACGACACAATGGCCCTGTACCTCGTACAAGCAAAAACCCTTATGCGCGATTTTAACGATTGTAAAGTCATACACGTCAAGCGTAGCGAAAACAAATCTGCGGATGCGTTAAGCAAGCTTGCATCATTAGCCTTCACCCACTTGGGAAATGACATCCGCATTGAACTCCTTGGAGCACCATCAGTCCCGCACAAGGAAATCTGTGTCATCCAAATCGGTACAGAAACGTGGATGACACCAATAATAAATTACCTTGCGGCGGGTATACTACCAGAGTCAAAAACACAGGCAAGAAAAATACGCTGTAAAGCACTGAACTATCAACTCATCGATGACATCCTTTACAGACGTAATTTTCTTGGCCCACTCCTAAGATGCGTGGACAACCAAGATCCTGGCTACCTCCTAAGGGAAGTGCACGAGGGCATCTGTGGAGTACACGCAGGTCCACGCGCTGTTGTAGCTAAGCTAAACAACACGGGATACTTTTGGCCGGGGATGCATACGTATGCGCTGGCATACATCAGAAAGTGTAGGTCTTGCCAACTCTACGCACCCAACACGCATCGCCCGAAGAATGAACTTGTTCCAGTCACCTCTTCATGGCCATTTCAGAAGTGGGCCATCGATGTGACAGGCTCATTTCCCACAGCAGCAGGGAACGTTCAGTTTCTAGTGGTCGCCATCGACTACTTCACCAAGTGGATAGAAGCAAAACCCTTAGCCCAAACAACCGCAAAACATATCAAAAAATTTATTTGGGAATTTATTATTTGTCGTTTTGGACTTCCCCAGAATTTGGTGAGCGATAACGGCACCAACTTTGCTGACAAGAAGCTACAAAAGTGGCTGGAAGAACTTCAAATCACCCACACCTTTACCTCAGTGGCGCACCCGCAGGGTAAAGGGGAGGTGGAATAAGCAAATAAGAGCATCGTCGACGGCATAAAGAAAAGACTCTTGGAACACAGATTTGGCTGGGTGGACGAAGTTCCACACGTCCTTTGGGCAAACAGAACACTGAAAAAGGCCAGTACGGGAGAAACCCCGTTCAGCCTCACTTATGGCACTGAAGCCATGGTCCCGGTCGAAATTGGTTTACCCTCACCAAGGGTCTTGATTCAGCCAGAAGACAATGATGCGGAAAGACGGTTAGACCTTATGCTAACCGAGGAACGCAGAGACTTAGCCGCAGCGCGTGAAGAGAACTACAAGCGACAAATGCAAAAGTACTACAACACACGGGTAAAACTCTGCAACTTCAATGTAGGAGACTACATACTGCGTAACAACGAGGCTTCGAACCAAGAACGCCCAGGAAAGCTGGCCCCGGTCTGGGAAGGGCCATACATTATCAAAGAAGTTTTGGGAAATGGCGCATACCGGCTCGAAAGGCTCGATGGCACCCCCATCCCAAGAACATGGAATGGAGCTCAATTACGCAAATGTTACATGTAGATCAATTCCAAACTTATAAAGAAAAGGCCTAGAGCCACTTCTAATGGAAATGATTCTCCTTTATCACATTGTGTTGATAGCCTTACCTTTATACTTATTCAAAACACTGATATGCCGGTATTCACCGCATAAATAAGTGGGGAAGTAAGTCATTGCGTGTGGAAGGCGGCAAAACCCGCATAAACACAAAACGGCAAAAATTTCTAAGGAAAAGATGAGGAAAACCTTCACTCAGGTCAGTTATAGGTGAAGATTGGTCATCCCACTAAATGAAAGTGACGGTCCTACCCGCACAATCATGATAGAGGAAACTGAACACTAACCTATTGACAACCACGCGTCGAAAAGTTAACTTATCCAAAACACTTGGAAAATTGCTAAGTTAAACTAAAGTATGCATGAGCGAATCATATATTATTTATGAGGCAAAACAAGTGCCAAATTAAACTATAATATGCATGAGCAAGTCATATAACGTTTATAAAGCAAGTCAAAAAGATTCAAAGATTCAAAAATAAGAGGGAATATACCCCCTTACCTTGGTAACCAAGAAACCGTAAGACAAGTGCGGGTACAGTGTCAAGGCGAAACCCTTCACATACTTAGCACCTGCAGGGAATTGAAGCCAAGAATACCTTGGTAACCAAGAAACCGTAAGACAGGTGCGGGTACAGTGTCAAGGCGAAACCCTTCACATACTTAGCACCTGCAGGGAATTGAAGCCAAGAATACCTTGGAAGTCAAGTAACTATAAGACGAGTGCGGGTACAGTGTCAAGGCGAAACCCTTCACATACTTAGCACTTGCAGGGAATTAAAACCAAGAAGGATCTTCTAGGCCATGCTTGTGGAAAGGGAAATAACATCCCCGCATAGCGGGAACGTTGAGAACTAGATTGTTTGAAGCTCCAAGATGGAATTGGTTGTTTAACATAATTGATCACTATGTCTAAAACTACCAAAACCTCGTGGAGAATCTACACAAGTGAAACTCAACGCTCCTGACTTGCGAGGAGGTTACACACCTACCCGCATCATACCCAAAGATCAAGCAGAAAAGTCGGGAATTTCTGCACGTGACATTAGGAAAACCGCGGGAAGAATCCCCACGGAAAACCTTAAAACTAAAAACCCTTTTCAAAACCCCTTGCTTAAGTCCAAAAGTTCACCTCACTTATTAACAATTCATGAGAAGTGTTGGGTTTCTATGAATATTTTATACTAAGTTAACCATTTAACTAGTCGCAATTAAGGCGGAAGCGTGATATTTACAAACTAAACATATGTATCCATGTGTTTATATATGTATATATTACAAGTTTATATAAGATATGTTCATGAACAACCTAGTTTATTCAAGTCATAAGATTACCAATAATCTATATACTAGAAACCCGAAGCAAGGATCAAATGATACGGAAAAACTAAACTATCAAAACTATAAACACTTACATTCTTAACCCTTTAAGAGTGTAGTTGATGTTGAAGAAGATGATGATGTTGAAGCTAGACTTTCAAAGGAAAATCCTCAAACAGAATATACCCCGAGCCTCCAACACACACCGAGCTATGTTAGGAAGCTTGAACACGAGAAACCGAGACCCGAGCCTCTTCTTTTGTTCTTGGCCGAAAACCAAAACCAAGAAAGAAAGAAAGAGTTGCTTTTTGCTTGCTTGAAAGTTATGTTTGGTTACTTGTTTCAAAGATATAAAACAAAACCTTTCTCACATCATATGTTAGGTATTTTGGTCAAGTGAAGTTTACTCAATCTATACCATATCCATGACAAGATTTTTGACCAAAACTTTTGGGGTGTGGGGCCCACCCAAAACCGGCCCCAAATAAAATTATTATTTTTTTTTTATTTTATTTTTTATTTATTTATTTTATACTTTATAAAATATATAAACACCCCATCTTTTATAAACCATTTTACAAAAGAACATATAGTTAAATAATCATTCCAATAATAATTATTTGAATAAATAAATTAACCAATTAATTTATTTAACACTTTCAAGTAAGTATTCAGAAACCCGATTTTCTGAATGTGTCGTGTTCTGTATTTGTCTTATAGATCTTATCTTAACAAATACATAATTGGTGTGTGTCTAACTCGTTATTGGGTATGACCCGACTTGGATCAAACACGGCTAGCCACATTAACCTAATTATGTGTTTCGGGCATACGGTATTCCAACAATCTCCCACTTGCACGAGACTCATAGGAAGTTAATGCTAATGGTGAATACCGCCTAACAACAGGTCACCACCCCTAGTGTGTTTGACTAAGTGCCATTCAATAACATCATCCCCTTCAAGTCCATACTTGATATGATATAGGTAAGTCTTATCATTACATCCCTTTGTTTCTAGATGTCCTGTCAAATCGAAGAGACACAGAGTGATCATTCTCTCAATGATTTAACTTAACAGGCCTTAGACATCTAAACGCTCAACACATAAGAGGAACAAATCCCATCTTGACTGCATACATCCTCGTTGACATCTCATATGATATCTGAGCTCTTTCTTACACGTCATCGTGTTACCGAAATAACAAAGAAGAGAGTCAAGATATCAGACTTGATGAAAAACCAGATCCAATATGCATCTCAGGTCAAAGGACACAATGATACTCGCCTTTACTCAAGGATTACTTATGATCAGTTGCACTAACTCCATGCAGTGATCCTTGAGAGCGGATCATGTCCAATATTTGTATCCCACAAATATCTATGAACCTTGGTGGCAAACCTATGCCCTATATTCATCACATGAATATCAACCAATCCGGGTTCATAATAGTCTTAACTTCATACTTGTTCCCACAAGTATGATCGACTACGGACGTTTAGAACAACATAAGTCATTCAAGGATTAAACATGCAAATATAGAACATAACTCATTGAATAATTAAAACATAATTAATTTTCATGAGATACCCATTACATTCGTTCTTTTACAAACACTAAATACAGATTAAATCCACTCACTAGAATACCGAAGTCCTAATGCACAAACATGACCCTCATGCTTTGGCCTATCGAGGAGCTTCGTGAGTGGGTCCGCAATATTTTGATCGGTATGAACTTTATGAATACATATCTTTCTCTTTTCAACTTCATCCCTTATGTAGTTGAATCTGCGCTCAATGTGCCTCGTTTTCTGATGAGCACGAGGCTCCTTGATCTGTGCAATAGCACCCTCATTGTCACAGAATATCTCTAGGGGCTCCTGAATGGTAGAGATAATCCCTAGATCCATGATGAACTTTTTCATCCATGCAGCCTCTTGGGCTGCCATTGAAGCGGCGATGTACTCAGATTCTGTAGTGGATAACGCGACAACATCCTGCTTCGAACTCTTCCAAGAGACAGCGCCTCCATTCAAAATGAAGACATATCCCGACTGTGACCGAGAATCATCTCGGTCAGTTTGGAAACTCGCATCCACGTAACCCTTTACGACGAGTTCCTCCTCACCAGACCCATATATTAAAAACATATCCTTAGTCCTTCTAAGGTATTTTAATATATTCTTGACAGCCATCCAATGACTGTCACCTGGGTTGTGCTGGTATCTACTCGTTATGCTTAAAGCATACGAGACGTCCGGTCTAGTGCACATCATTGCATACATGATAGATCCTATTGCCGAAGCATAAGGAACATGCTTCATCCTATCCTGCTCTTCCTTAGAGCTAGGACTTTGGGATGAGCTTAACACGGTTCCTCTAGGAATAGGTACTAAACCTTTCTTAGAGTTTTCCATCCTGAACCTTTTCAGGATTTTATCAATGTATGCACTTTGATTGAGTCCGATCAATTTCCTTTGTCTATCCCTATAGACCTTTATTCCCAAGATATATGTCGCTTCTCCAAGATCCTTAATTGAGAAACGACTACTTAACCACGCTTTAACGCTTTCCATACTTGGTATATCATTTCCAAATAAAAGTATATCATCGACATACAAAATAAGGAACATGACTATACTCCCACTAGCCCATTTATACACGCACGCCTCATCACCGTTTTGGACGAAACCAAACGCTTTGATTTCTTCATTAAAACGATGATTCCACATCCGTGATGCTTGTTTCAACCCGTAGATTGATTTCCTTAACTTACATACTTTGTCAGGATTAGATGGATCGACAAAACCTTCAGGCTGAACCATATGGACATCTTCCTCAAGATATCCATTAAGAAAAGCGGTCTTGACATCCATCTGCCATATCTCATAATCAAAATGAGCGGCAATGGCAAATAATATCCTGATCGACTTAAGCATCGCGACCGGCGAGAAGGTTTCATCATAATCAATCCCTTGAGTTTGTGTGAAACCTTTTGCTACAAGTCGTGCTTTGTAAGTATCTAGATTTCCATGCATATCGGTCTTCTTCTTGAAGACCCACTTACATCCAACCAGTTTGGAGTTAAGTGGACGATCAACCAATTCCCAAACTTGGTTATCGTGCATGGATTGCATCTCGGCGCTCATGGCTTCAAGCCATTTTTCACAATCAGGTTGTGACATAGCATCTTTGTAGGAGATCGGTTCATCCGAATCGACCAAGTAGCAACCATCCACGAGAAATCCATATCTCTCGGGAGGTTGACTAATCCTACTAGATCTGCGAGCAACGTGTGTATGATCAACCATTTGATCACCTTCAACATCCTCGTGTTGAAAACTAGTATCGACCAACTGTATATCATCCAGTGATTCTTGAACCTCTTCAAGTTCCACTCTTTTTTCACTAGGTCCTTCCATAAGGAACCTAGTTTCTAAGAAGTATCCTTTGCGTGAAATAAACACTTTTTGTTCACTAGGATCATAGAATATATATCCTATATCATCCTTTGGGTATCCTATGAAGATACATCTGATGGATCGAGCCTCAAGCTTATTTGGGGTGTCACATTTAACATAAACTATGCATCCCCATACCCTTAAATATGAAAAGGATGGAACCTTTCCATGCCACACTTCATAGGGTATTCGATCCACCTTTTTGGTCGGGGCCATATTCAAAATACGAGCCGCTGTAAGTAGCGCATATCCCCAAAATGATGGTGGTAGTGAGCTTCGTGCCATCATTGATCGAACCATGTCCAACAGTGTTCGATTCCTCCTCTCGGATACTCCGTTATGTTGAGGAGTACCAGGAGGAGTGAGCTGTGAAACAATTCCACAATCTCTAAGATGACTTTGAAAAGCATCACTTAGGTATTCGCCTCCTCTATCGGAGCGGAGTACTTTGATTGTTCGGTCGAGCTGATTTTGTACTTCATTTTGAAATTCCTTGAACATTTCAAAGGCTTCATGTTTGTGTTTCATTAGATACACATACCCATATCGACTAAAATCGTCGGTAAAGGTAATGAAGTACCTTTCACTATTCCTACTAGTGGGCTTGAGAGGTCCGCATACATCCGTATGTATGATACCTAACAAATCCTTAGCCCTTTCATTTGTACCTTTAAAAGGTTCTTTGGTCATCTTGCCTTGAATACAAGATTCACACTCATCAAACGAACCTAACTCATTTGTTTTCAAAAGACCATTCTTTTGGAGAGTATTTACACGATTCTTGTTTATGTGTCCAAGACGACAATGCCAAATGTAGGAATCACTCAAATCCTTTTTGAGTCTTTTAGTGGAAGTTTGATATAATGAGCTATTTGAGGTATTGTCATGAACCAATTCATAAATACCGTTGTTTGGTACAGCTTTAAAATAAAAGATACCATTAGATGATACATGCATTTCTGATTTTACAAATTTAAAGTCAAAGTTACATTGTCTAAGAAGGTGCACGGAAATAATGTTCCTAGTCAAACTAGGAGCATACAAAACATTTCTCAAAACAACTTCCAAACCACTTGGAAGCGATAAAGTGAAGTCTCCTCTAGCGACCACGTGCACCCTTGCACCGTTGCCCATGAAAAGACTCACTTCGCCCTTCTTTAAGTCTTCATTCCTTTTGAACCCCTGCAACCAATTGCAAATATGAGTTCCACATCCGGTATCCAATACCCATGTGTTAGAAGAAATAAGATTTAGCTCAATATTAATCATAAAGACATTACCCGAGGCATGCCCCGCATTCCTCTTGTCTCTTAGCTCTTTTAGGTAGACCGGGCAATTGCGTTTCCAATGTCCGGTCTCCCCACAACCAAAACAAGGATCATCCTTATGACCCCTCGGTTCCACAACCTTTTGTTTCTTTGCCATAACCGGTGATTTGCCCTTACCCTAAAGATGCACAGGAGGACCCTTTCTTTTTGCTACCTTAGCCTTAGGATTGGGTTGAGATCGATTCTTGGATCTACCTTCATTGATCGCAAACACGGGTAAAACCCTTTTACCCATGCTCGCTTCGGCTGTTTTAAGCATTGAGTGAAGTTCTCCAATGTTTTTGTCCCACCCGTTCATGTTATAATTTAACACGAAAGTGTCGAACCTTTTCGACAAAGAGTTAAGGATCAAATCCGTTGCTAACTCTTTTGAGATGGGACAATTGAGCTTGGCGAGGCGATCAATGTAACTTTTCATCTTAAGCACATAAGTTGAAACTGGTTGATTATCATCCATTCTACATGCATGCAAGGCTCGAACCGTTTCGAACCTTTCAACTCTTGATTGCTTAAGGAACATTTCCTTAAGTTGAGTAATCATGTCGTACGCATTATGGTTTTCGAAATCCTTTTGGATTTCGGGAACCATAGTCGCCAACATGAGGCATGACACTTGAATGGAATCTTCCGTGTGTTGGACCCAATTCATATATTCGACCTCACTTCCCTCTTCCGGTTCATTGGGGATAGGTGTTTCCAAAACATGATATAATTTTTCTTGTTTTAGAACAATCCTTAAATTTCGGAACCAATCCGAAAAGTTATTGTGGTTAAGACGGTCTTTAGCGAGAATAGATCGGAGAGATACATTTTGGACGTTAGGGATTATGTTGTCGTCGACGTGTGCGGCCATCTGCAGAATTTTAATCAAGTTCATTTTAGTGTTTTACCTTTTTAATTATTAATACCCTTTTATATATACCAAATATAATTAATAATTAAAATCTAGAATCCAACGATAAACCCGACTCCGGTTAGGTGACCTTTTTCCCATTGTCGGTTTATCAAGGTAGTTATTCATAACAATTGCAAACCCTTTTGCAACTTCTAGAGTTTATGGGACCGGTTCGAAATCATATTTCGTGTCGGCATGTTTATCCCATCAACACCTATTAGACCCCATGCTTGGGTGACCCTCTTCACATTGTTCTAATTTAAGTCGTCCTACTTGTATCAACTTGTAATATTAACATACAAACGGTTAGGTGACCTTTTTCCCATTTATATGCCAAAATTACCTCAACATATTAATTTACTCTACGCGGTTAGGTGACCTTTTTCCCACTAAGAGCTTACTAATATGTTAAGCGTTATACAAAAGGATGGTGTTTAACCTGTTATCCTTAATTTTAAAAGGGATTTTTAGTTTTAATAATTCTAGTTGTAAAACTTTAAATCATGTTCTAACATGCATTTAGTAACATGATTATTTTGAAACCATTTTCAAAATTCTAATTTATAATAAAACCATTTTATTATGGGCGTGAGACGGCTAGTTAATAAATCCATTTTATTAAACTACGTGTCACG
The DNA here is from genome assembly GCF_021521415.1 of Bidens hawaiensis. NCBI lineage: Eukaryota > Viridiplantae > Streptophyta > Magnoliopsida > Asterales > Asteraceae > Bidens > Bidens hawaiensis. The sequence continues at coordinate 100,895 of NW_027496603.1, read as the reverse complement.
TAATTACCGATAATTATTAGAACCCGTTTTATGCTTTGTTAATTAATTCTATGTGACGAAGTTGATATCCTAATATCTAGCAACCACATAAACAAACAATCATTAACAAGCATACACAATAATACTAGACATGAGCCACTAAGTTAGACCACACTTGTTAGCCGAAACAAGTGTGTGTCTTAGGTCCGATCCTAAGGGACACATGACACATGGATGTTGTAGCTCCCACTCGATCCCGCATCCAAATGCTTCGAGCATCTTCTTCAACCCCGTTGTAATCCATTGGGTTTGAACTTGGGCCTTAGCTTCCATAAGCTTCCATTTGGGCTCAATGGGTGGGCTTAGGTCCTTTTGGGCTTGAATCCCTTTAATGGGCTTGTGAGACCCATTATCACCATACCCGGCCCAATAAGGCCCAAACTTCCAATTTTGCAATCTTCTTTAAATTTACATAACAAATGTCCTAATACATTTTTTCTATAAAATAAAGATATTACAAATAAACTATTTATTACATACCCATATGAATAAATAATTACAAAATTGCCCCTAATTAATTATTACAAACCGAAACTTTGAATAATTAATAACAATCACAACAAACATCCATATGGTCTACGGCTCGGTCTAGTTTTAACAAACATAACCCGTTATGTCTTAGGAACCCGTTCCAAAACCCCTTTTGCCTTATCGGGCCTAGCCCAACCCATTTGGGCTTGACCCAATAACTTGATTATGAGCTTCGGCCCACTTGTCCAAAACACATGGGCTTCGGCCCAATAAAAGTCTCATGGGCTTCGGCCCATTTAACAAAATGGGCTTCGGCCCATTTAACTTTCTCCCCTCCTTTTTCTTCTCGGTTAACCCATTAACCTAATGAAGTGGGCTTCGGCCCAATAACAACCGAATTGGGCTTCGGCCCATGTACTCGGTTTTATATATATATATATATATTTTTTTTTTTTTGAACAAAGCCAAAAATAATAACAAGATTAAATACAAAAAATCATGCATGTTTATTTTTGTATAAAATCTTTCAAGGGGAAAAATATAAAACCGAAAACCCGAAGCTTAGTTTCCCGTATCCCGGCTCTTGATGCCATTTGTTGGGTTTCTATGAATATTTTATACTAAGTTAACCATTTAACTAGTCGCAATTAAGGCGGAAGCGTGATATTTACAAACTAAACATATGTATCCATGTGTTTATATATGTATATATTACAAGTTTATATAAGATATGTTCATGAACAACCTAGTTTATTCAAGTCATAAGATTACCAATAATCTATATACTAGAAACCCGAAGCAAGGATCAAATGATACGGAAAAACTAAACTATCAAAACTATAAACACTTACATTCTTAACCCTTTAAGAGTGTAGTTGATGTTGAAGAAGATGATGATGTTGAAGCTAGACTTTCAAAAGAAAATCCTCAAACAGAATATACCCCGAGCCTCCAACACACACCGAGCTATGTTAGGAAGCTTGAACACGAGAAACCGAGACCCGAGCCTCTTCTTTTGTTCTTGGCCGAAAACCAAAACCAAGAAAGAAAGAAAGAGTTGCTTTTTGCTTACTTGAAAGTTATGTTTGGTTACTTGTTTCAAAGATATAAAACAAAACCTTTCTCACATCATATGTTAGGTATTTTGGTCAAGTGAAGTTTACTCAATCTATACCATATCCATGACAAGATTTTTGACCAAAACTTTTGGGGTGTGGGGCCCACCCAAAACCGGCCCCAAATAAAATTATTATTTTTTTTTATTTTATTTTTTATTTATTTATTTTATACTTTATAAAATATATAAACACCCCATCTTTTATAAACCATTTTACAAAAGAACATATAGTTAAATAATCATTCCAATAATAATTATTTGAATAAATAAATTAACCAATTAATTTATTTAACACTTTCAAGTAAGTATTCAGAAACCCGATTTTCTGAATGTGTCGTGTTCTGTATTTGTCTTATAGATCTTATCTTAACAAATACATAATTGGTGTGTGTCTAACTCGTTATTGGGTATGACCCGACTTGGATCAAACACGGCTAGCCACATTAACCTAATTATGTGTCTCGGGCATACGGTATTCCAACAAGAAGAACATTGGACTGGGGGGACTTGAAGAGGTAGGTCCCAGCATAGCCCAGTTGGACCCGCAAGACTCACCTTGAAGAGGGACGTCTGCGCAAAGACCAACTGGTTCCGCAGGACCCACCATGCTCAGAGAGATGAAGACCTTACGCGCATACGCCAGCTGTTCCCGCAGGAAAAGCCTCCCAATGGTGAAGTACCCCGCCTGTTCCCGCAGCTGCGGATACAAGCCATCAGCGGAGGCTACCCGCACTAATAGTAAGGCTACACGCACAAGGCACTAACTCTCAATAATTCAGTAATGTCGCCTGAAGAAGGAATGAGCAAGGCGGGAATACTCCCGCCCAAATGAGCCAGTCCGTACGCTTCTGGAGGATCTTTTGTACTATACCTGCCAAGGTATGGACAAAATAGACAAGATCTGACCAAAGCAGCCCATGAACCAATCACAGGGTGACAGCTCACTGACAACAGTACGACGAGCAGCACGCTCTAGTACTTAATGTCACTATCAGCCGCTGCCTACTCACCAACCCTTGTCGTGGCATGTACATAGCCTGCAGTTGGTGGAAAAGAAATAGTACACAGCCGGCCATGTCACTATCAGCCGCTGCCTACCCACCAACCACCAGCATGGCACGTGCGTAGCCCACAGTTGGTAGAAAAGGAATATTATACAGCTGGCTGTACCTGCTTGGAAACCTACCTTCGGCTATAAATACTCCAACACCTTGGAACGGTATGGAAATCACATCTTATCATATACTATCTTATACCATCACATATCTTATCTGCTCTAGCTATTTCTCTTAATATACATTTATATTCAGAGCAATCTAGTCTGATTCTCACGCCGGAGGGTGGTCACAAGGAAGTCCCCCCCCTTCTCAGTGACGAGCTCACGGTGTCTGTTTTGCAGGTCATCAGAAGAATAACCATCTTTGCCGGACCTAACCCTAGTGGGAAACATCTACTTGACCCTAAGATTATCTGTAATCTGCCGGGGTCACTTAGTGTTACTCCGGTGCCAAGGCCAGCGAGTGACCAAGAAACCCCGGTAACCACAACCCCAGCTACTGGGGGGAACACCGGCGAGTACACAATTTTTACGAACACTACCCCGGTTACCCAAGCCGGGGCAAGTGCAGTAAACAATCCTTCACTGGGATTCACCGATACCCAGTTGGAGAGACAACAGACGAGGCTCCCCCGCCAAACACTTGATCAAGTTAAAGCGTGGGCGGAAGCACGTCAGAAGGAATTCCAAGCTGAGTTGGATGAACGCTTACGTTCACTCCAACAGGCTGACGAGTTCGGAAACACTCGACAACAGCCAGCTGTATAATATTCCTTTTCTATCACTCATTAAATTTATCAATTCAACGGAGAAAACAAGAAGCGGGTTACCTGATTTGATTCAAGAGATTGGCGGGAACGGACATTAATTTGGTGGGAGAGTAAACAAACTGAACAAATTAGTTCTGGTAGAGGGAAAGGGGGCATCTACAATCCGATGAGACCGGAAACCAGCTGAGTTGTTCGCGAGCTACTACGTCCAATTAAAAAAAAAGAAAAAAAAAGGACTTGTGAATTTTGAGTACTTTTTACCTCTAGGCTCTATGTATTAAGGTATTACACATGAGCTTAACCCGAGTTTAAACATATTTAAAGTTTTTCTCAAAGTGTGTAAAACTTAGTAAAAATGCATATGAATTAGTAAATACTAGTTAGGTGTCGGCACAATGCAATGGAGAACATCACTTATAGGTCGTCAGTGAACCAAGTCTAGTTGAGCCAAGGCTAGCTCGAGCTTCATACTAAGCCAACTTACCTCATATTAAAATTAAAGCTGAAATGTTAAAAGTAGAGTTTGTCTTGATTATTTTGATATTTATATAATTTAAGTATTTTTAATCATATTTTTGTAAAACAAAGAAAAAGAAACAAATAATAATAATAATAATAAACAAATTTGAGTAAATATATGGATAAACATGGAGGTCAAAACTGTAACTTAAATTAACAAAATTTGATTAAAGTTAAGATAACATACATTAAATGGATTTATGCCCGACCCGACTTTACCCAACCCGTTGTCGATCCTAATTCATAATTACATATCATGTTATTTTTTTAATTAAAAAAGTATAGCAATATCATACTCAATTTAAAGATAAAATGCTCGTTTTTATAGTGTCATTTAAAAAAATTTACGCGTTAGAAAGTTACGGTCAATCATGAGGGTGGTTGATTTAAAATAAGGGTTATATGTGTGACTATTCTATAAATTTATAAAATTTAATTAAAGTTGAAGGTCTATATTAGTAACTATTTTTAAGTAAATAATGTTAACATTTGAATGAGTGAGGTTATTAAAAGACTATATTGCGCTAAAATCTTATAATTTTATGTATTATATTTTGTACATTAAGCAATCATACTTGTACCTCTTATAATTTAAGAGGTCCACTGAATTTGTATTATATATAGTATATAGAATAAACAATTCGAGCTTGAGCTTAAAGAAAGGCTCACGGGTCAAGCTCTAAGCTCTCATGTATCAAAATGAGCCAAGCTCGAGTCTCATAAATCAAGACAATCCTAGGCAAGCTCAGGCACGACTTAGATTGTTTACATCCTTTGCTTAAAAAAACTAGGGGTGCAAAAAGGTTAAATCGCTCGAGTTGCTCGGGATCGGCTTGTTAAAAGCTCGAATTGAGCCAAGCTCAAACGAGTTCAAGCCTAAAACAAGTTTGCTAAATAAATAAGCCCAATCCCCAGCATCACTTGTCAAGTTCAAACCAACTTGCAAACCAGCCCATTGTTAATATAAATTTTATTTTACATATTAAATATACAACTTTATAACTATTATTATGTACAAAATTATGAATAAAATATAGATAATATATTAATATATATTATCTTATATGTAAAAATAATTATAATATATATGTAAAATAAGTATATATAAAATATTGTGTGTGTGTATATATGAACCAACTCGAACTTTAGATATAAGCTTGAAACATACTGATCTCAAGCTCAAGCTCAAAAAACTGTTCATAAACCAAGCTCAAACGTAAAAAAGCTCGGGCTAGGCTCAGTTACGCCCTTAGTTTAAAAAACAAAAACAATATTCCCTGCCATAGAGGCATTCTTTTCTATGTCCTATCGTCCCTGCAACAACATTCTCGGACGATCCTCCATACTTTCCAGCAACCTAAAACCATTACAAAACACTAAATCTTTCTCCACACTCCAACAAGAACTTAATCACACATTCACACTATCCTCCCCCTGTGCACCTCCGTAAATTCACTCCAACAAACCACGCAATCACATGTTTTCGGAAAGAAGAAGGCACATGGGTCATTTGTGAAGGAAATAAAATAATATATCATGTTTGGTAATATGAAGAAACCATGTCACACCTGCATTGCATCAACCACTTGTTTCACAAAGCAACTCACAAAACTTGAAACAAACTCATAGCAAGCTTTCAACTTAAATAACTCCAGAGATTAAGATTGTTCTAATGAAACCTTCATCACATCAACTCATCCGCCTCAGTAGCTTGCCATTCAACAATTGCAATCGTATGCCGGCCACCACACGCCACATATTTAGCACACCACCGCCCTGGTTCACTGCCATCCTCACCTTTTGGTGGCGGTAGGTTAATGGGCACTTCTGATGGATGACCAGTTGTCACCTTTCTACCGTACCCTAATCTTCCATGGTCCCCACGCCCAAACTAACAGTTCAAACAGGTCAAGTTAAAAAGCGTTAACTGTTTTAAGTTAAAAAAAGTCAAAAAGGCTTTGTTGTTTACTTACAGAAAACATACGACCATCACGAGTCAACGCAACAGAATGAGTACCACCACATGACACTTGCACAATATCTTCCCCAGCTAGAAGCTGGACTTGTTGAGGTACCATTTTACTGCTTTTGTCATCTCCAAATCCAAGTCTTCCATGTTCTCCTCTACCCCACCCGTATACCTGTTGACCAAAACGATTATGTATGAACATCTGTTAACCTTAATTTGACCAAAAAGGAAGTAAGACGAAAGAAACACGATGAGAATTATGAAAAGGGCTGTTCAAAAAACTCGCCCGAAATTGGCCTGTCTGTAAACAAGCCGGGCCAAGCCTGCACGGTTTTATAAATTAGCCGAGCCTAAGCAAAGGTCAGCTTGGCTCGTATCTCACACGTTAGTTTGGCTCATTTAAATTAAAGCTTAATTGTATATAAATTTGTAACTTAAAACAGCATTGCATTTTTTACTGAAGAAAGAAAAATAAAATATTGAAAATTATCATTTGCCTTGTTTAAAAGTGAAGCCCAAATTTTAATACATAAAAATTATAGCCCAAACTTTAATATATAAAAATTATTACTTATGTAGTTTATAAATTCTGGATTATGAGTATGTTACAAATACTGTTTTGAGTTTTTATAACAATAAACAGTTGTCTCAACGGGCCACGAGCTGGCTCGAGCTTTTGGCGAGCCGAACTCGAGCTCAACATTTCAGCTTGTTAAGATAAACTAGCCAGCTCGCTTACAGTTCTAGATAGAAGTTGTAATGTTTTGGAAATTATGAGTTTCTTGAATAAATGGAACCCGAGATACCTCTCCTTCATCTGTTAGAGCAGTAGAATGCCAACCACCCGCAGCAACATCAACCTGAAATCACATGGATTTAGAAACTTTGGTCAAAATACAGATATCATACACTTATAGTTAATATAATTTTCAGCATCATATTCAAGATGGTAAAAAAAATAGTAACCAATTTGAGGCCAGATAATCCTTGAACGGGAACAGGTTGTGATCTGGGCTGAGTATCCCCGGTTCCTAGCTGCCCATATTCATTATTCCCCCAACCCCAAAGATTTCCATCCTCAAGAAGAGCCAAATTATGGAAAGCCCCGACCGCAATCAACTTAACCTTCTCAAGACCTTGTACTCTCACAGGTGTCGAAATTTGTTTTCTACATGAACATTATAAAAATCAGTCATTTTATTCGCATTATAATAACTGAAGCAAAGTAGCAATGTACATGTCTCCCGGAGGCCACGGCTGACCCCATGTCCAAACATGTCCTTCGCGTGTGAGCACTACTGAATGCATTCCACCAGCAGCTACCTGTATAGCGCATACAAAATGTAAAACTAGTATAAACATAAGTAACCTTTTTTTTTAGAAAATGAATAATAGACCTGGCGAACCGAAAGCTTTGGTGCACATCTTTGAGGACTCAAGATATCCATCCTTATCCTACCGGATTCACCTTTCTTCTCAAGCTCTTCACCACACTGCCCATACTCGTTTCCACCTACCAATTAATAAACATTACTTAAAAATCATAACACCAAATTTATCTACTACTTTCTTTTATTTTGTTACATAAACATACCCCAAGCGTAAGCACGACCTTGATCATCAACCGCCAAACAATGCCAGCCGCCAATAGCCGCCTGAATCAACACTTAACAAATTAAAGCCTAGCCACTTTCTAGTTCTTTCATCCACTAGATTAATCATAGTTTTACCTGAACAATCTTAACGTTATTTGGAGTTTCAACCTGAACCGGCTTATTCTCGAATTTAGTTAATGGCCGGTGCCCCAGCGTTCCTTTTTGATTCCATCCCCACATAAACAACTAATAAACGCAAAACATAACATAAACATTAGTTTCAAAGTACTCAATTTTCCAAAACACTAAACTTTAATCAGCTTTACCCAGTGCTGGCTTCGAGGGGGCAGGGAGGGTGACTCCCGGCCCGATTACAGGTAAGCCTGGAATTTAAAAAAAAAAAAAACTATACATATTTTTTAAATATATATTCTTAATGTTATAACCAAGTTCATTTAAGCCACTTCTATAAAAAAAAAATGCACAACCGAAATCATAACAAAGGGTGCAAACGAGCTAAGCTGCTCCCGAGCTACTCGAGATCTCATGAAAAAGGTGGATCGAGCTGGGCTTAAATGAGTTCGAGCCTGAAAGTAAGATCGTTTAATAAACGAGCCTGAGCTTCACTTATCGAGCTCGAGCCGGCTTGTGAGCATAAACAAGCATGCCATTTATACAAATTTTATAATATATAAATATATCTATCTCTATATATATAATATTTAATTATATATATAATGCTACGAAAAAATAACTAAATAATATATATATATATTATGTGAAAAATTATAATTAAAAAATATATAAAAATAATATTTATAAATATGTAAAAAGTAATTCATAAATAACGGTCCGAGCTCGAGCTCGGGCTCAGGCTCAAGCTTTGTGTAAGTTGAACGAGTGGCTCGGCTCCTCATTCGTAACCCAATAAGCTCTTTTAAAAAATTATAATGACTAAATGAGGCCCGAATTTTTTATCTTAAACCATTCTGGGGGACGGCCTGGTTTTAAGGGTGGTCTAATTAGTAACTAGTAATAATAATAAAATAAGATATTTTGATAACCCTAGCCTAGCACAGTGTTACGATACCTTGCCGTCGTCACAAACGGCGAGAGAGTTACGGCTGCCGGCGACGACGGAGCGAACGGAGACGGAAGCGAGAGATGTGACGGGTGAAACCCATTCTTTCTCTTCGTTGTCTCCAAGTCCTAATTGGCCGTCTTCACCCGAACCCCTAAAACATATAAAACAAAGTGAGATTGGCGGTGGTGGGTGACGGTGATAGTGAGGAAATAATAGACGTACCAGGCGATGACGGCTTCATTATTAATATTATTATTATTGACGGCCATTGGAAGTGTTTAGAAAAGGAGTTTACTCAAGAATGAAGTGGTGATTTGCTGCGAGTGTTTGGGGTGGTGATATATACTATAACAGTGTAGTTGGAAAAAATATTTACAAATTTAGTGTTGTTTGAAAACTATTTATTAAAGTGGGTGTTTTTTTGAATTTGTTTGCCTCTCTTTTTTATTAATTAGATAAAACTTAATTCTCATTATTTATTACTAATTCACTAAAATATAAATCTTACACTTTTTTTTATTTTGTTTTATACCTTTTAGCTAGCGTGGTGTTATTATTATTATTAGGTTTTATTTAGTTATTATTATTACTATTATATGTATTTACTAATTATTATTAGTAGTAGTAGTATTGATGTTATACAATAATTATTTTTGAAGATGGGTACAGCCTGGTTAGTTAAGAAGACAAATTTTTATTTTTGGTTTGCTATACAATTTATTATTCTAACTGTAATAAACGAAAAAATAATAATAACTAATAATTTAATTTAGCTTTTATCTTTTTAACTAGTCTTTATTTTAAGAAGAAAATAACTAATTTATCCCTTTACTCGATCTGCTAGTTTTTTTATTAAAAAATAAAAGCCAATATAAATTATTAGTGATTATTAATTTTAGAATAAGAAATTGTATACCAAATTAAAAATAAAATTTGCATTCTTAATTAGTTGACTGTGCCCATCTTCAAAAATAATTCTCGAGTGTGTGTATATATAAAACAATAAAACATCACACTAAAAGGTTTTTAAAACAAAATAAAAAAGTGTAAGATTTATATTTTAGTGAATTATTAATAAATAATGAGAATTAAGTTTTATCCAATTAATAGAGGAGAGAGGCAAACAAATTCAAGAAAACACCTATTTTGGTAAATAGTTTTCAAACTACACTAAATTAATAAATATTTTTTCCAACTACACTAGTTTGGTAAAAAACTCATATAAAGTTATTATTATTGTTATTATTCCTCGTTTTTTTTTCTTTTGAAAAGGTACCCAAAAATATTTGAATGATTGTGATATTAATGTTTGTTTATTACCAAGATATGTGATCGTTATTAAAATGTGACTAATAAAAGTTGTGATTTTCTGTAAAGGTTAGATTTAGTCGGTGTGGATTTAGTTTCTTTTATATAGGTTATACCTAAAATTTATAAAATAACCTAAAAATTATAAAATAATAAATTATTTACAAGATTTTGCCATATCATGAGTAGCCATATGTAGAGTTAAATGATGAAAATATGCTGAATTTAAACCAGTGGTGTAACAAGTCGGATGGTTTGTGAATTATTTGAGATTGAGTTGTTAAAAGCTCGAATCGTACTGAGCTCAAACATGCCCCCACCTGCGCCTAACAATACACCTATTTGATAAACAAACTTGAGCTTATGTTTCATATATCGAGATTGACTAGGCTCCGAGTCTAACGGTCACCTAATATTTATAAATATAATATATTATATAGTATATATAAAATTATGTTATACGTGTAAAAATATTATTACAAGTATATACTGATGTTAATATATATTAAATAAATAATTAAGTAATCACAAAATAAATAATAAAAAAAGAATAAAGCCCTTTTGAATTAGTGGAAGAATAATTTTCTATAGCATAATTTCTATTTTAGAATCTTGCTAACCAATCTTTATAAAATTATCCTGTCATTCGAAAAAAAAAATGAGATTCTTCTTTTATAGTTGCAAAACTTATCAAGTATGTGTTAGTAGTGAAACAAATCCGAATCAAACTTTCTTTTATCAATGATTTGTATCTTTCAAATTTTATAGTACACGTAGATGTACGTTAAAAATTCAAACTATTTATTTATATAATTTTATTTTTGTTACGTTTTACTACATATGTGAAGATTACTAGATTTCAAAAGAGATGAGATATGCGGGAATCAATAACTCTTTATACCTTTGTTTTTACTTCTAGCTTTTTTTTTTAAAGATATTGCTCATTTTGTTATGGTGTTCTCGCAAATCACTGTCGCCTCCCGTGCTCTCCCACTCTTCACAATTTTTCCCAAAATCCAGGTACTCTTCTCTCTCACCATCCCGCTTCTTTCTCCTAAAGGCAAGGCGGTGTTCCTGATTGGCACCGACTGTCAGGTCAGCTCTCGATGTCCCCCCTTCTTGCTTGCATGCTGTACAGCCTGAGACCTATCACTCTTATCAGCATGCTGCATCAGGGTCTCTACATTACTATGTTAATGTTGTAACACTTGCCATGATACAATTTGTTGCAACTGGCTGACCAAAACGGTCGCATTCCACAAAAGATTTTTAAACTCCAAACATCTAAAGTTGCCAATACCAAAAACATGACAAAAAAACAAACTTCAATAACTTAGCAAGCTTACAATCTCAATCTATATGAGAAACTAGTAAGCAGCAACCTTAGAGAATATGCAGAAATCCATATGTTTACTCATAGAACACAACTACTACTATCATATGACTTATAAATATCACTGTTTGTCCTCGGGATTTGAAGCCTCCTTGATCTCATCCCCTGTGTTGTCCTGTCACAAAAACAAAAGGTATGAGCTTCAACATAGTAACAAGCATACATATGAATTCATATAACAGAACAAGTTGCACCACCATGTTGCAAAATGCAAAGTACAAAAATAATATATACTTCCGCCACACATTCAAGAGTATTGTTTTAATTCAAAACATAATTCATTTGGAATATAAGGAGAGAGTAGATACCGCAACATCAGAAGTCCACAAAGTGAGGTTGTCCCGCAGAAGTTGCATGATCAATGTGCTATCTTTGTATGAATCTTCACCAAGTGTGTCTAACTCAGAGATGGCTTCATCAAATGCCTGCAATGGCGCACAACCATGTTTAATAGTTAATACAACCAACAACAACAACAACAACAACAATAGAATCACGGATAACCACCAAGTCCAATAGCCTGATATTGCTAAAAATAGAGCATTACCTGTTTAGCAAGACTGCAAACACGGTCGGGTGAGTTGAGAATTTCATAATAGAACACCAAGAAGTTGAGAGCAAGACCGAGCCTTATTGGGTGGGTGGGAGCCAAATCAGCCAAAGCAATATCCTATAAAAACCAGTTTCACAAATCAAAGTATTGAAAAAATTAAATCTCGATAATCATCATCATCATAATTATTCATCTACCTGAGCAGATTTGTATCCTAGCAAGGTATTCTCAGCAGCCTCCTTCCTTTCAGGTCCTGTCTTAAACTCAGCTAGGTACCTATAATAATCACCTTTCATCTTCAAGTAGAACACTTTAGATTCAGCAGAGGATGCAGAGGGAATCAGATGAGACTCGAGAAGGGCCAAGATGCCATCACAGATTTTGCTCAACTCGGTCTCAATTTTACCCCTGTAGTTCTTGATAATGGCAACATGATCTTCATTCCCACGGCTTTCCTCTTTCTATTCAATGGAAGATATGATCCTCCATGAAGCTCTCCTTGCACCAATCACATTCTTGTAAGCCACAGAAAGAAGATTTCTTTCTTCAACAGTCAACTCTTCAGAATTCGCAATCTTCACAACCTTCTCCATGAACTCCACCATTTCTTCATACCTCTCCGCCTGCTCTGCTAATTTAGCCATGTACACATTTTCTTCACGCGAAGCTTCAGTTTGCACCATTTTTTATAATTAAGCTTAATCTGCAGGAAAACCCCAAACAATCAGATCAGCATTCTATGAACAAGATCTAGATGTACCAATTCAAGCTACAGTCATGATTGCAATAACCCCGCCCCCCGCCTAGGCAGCCATCAATCCCGATTAGTCGCTAGTTGGGACCCCACCGACTAGTCGCCAATTAATCGCTATACGGTCAAAAATAAATCGGTCAACATTGAAAATTTTATATATAAAACTTGGTATATATATGTATATTAAAAAGGCTACATACAGAATCCAATCCGATTAATCGTTAGTCCCTACCCTACCTCCTGACTAGCGCCTAGCGATTTTTACAACACTAGTTAACAGAACATAAAATCAATCACTGTTTTCAAATGAACACATTGCACACTCTCCCTTATGCAATATACAGGATGCATAGTGAGCCAATTTGTAGCGAAATAAACACCGAATCCACCATATTTGCCTAATATATTATCAAAACAAACTACACAGTACACACAACCATACAGTTTTTCACTAAATCTAACAACAATAACCGGAAAAGTTTTAATTCACAGATCTAAATAGCTTCTGCTCGCTGTTATAAGCAGTTGACATAATGGATCAGTGAAAGTTAACAGATCTACATGAATACAGATTTATTAACAAACCCTAGAACCAGTCGAAATTCAAATAAACTGGTGAAAGTGATAAAATTAACAGCAAAATAATAGGAAGGAAATGGATTACGGAAGCGAGAAAAATGATCGGAAAAAACCTGGATCGATAGGGTTTAAGCGTGTGTGTGTGGTTTGATGGGAAAGGATTTGTGGTGCGTGTGAGGGTTTATGTAAGCGGCGAATGTTTGAGAACGAATTAAAAGGCGACAGGTGGCTGGCAGTCAAAGTAATCAATTTATTTTCCATTTTATGAATTCTCAAACTAGGGTAGAAAACAAAAAATTAAATATTTGTGGCGTTCATCGACTACTTGATTCGAGTAGTGGATTTTGGCAAAGGGTACACCGTCGCCGACCGCTTTCGGCTGGTGGATTTTGATTTCTACCGTATGATAAATATTGACATTTGAGAAAGGTCATAGTACGTTTAAAGTGAACTGTTTCTAAAGGGTTTTACTAGAAACACTTCTTATACGTCCCGTATAAGACTACATGAGGCTCTATATGGGCGGGGTATAACCCCCTTTATAACCCTATACTAGCCAACGGATTTTCTAGACACCAAGGGGTTTGGCTAAAAAAAACCCCCTATACGTGACGCGTAGAGCTATACGCCGCGTGTAGGGGCTTTTCTAGCAAAACCCACATTTTTTGTCGTGTTATGTTTTTTTATCCTTTCCATTTATTTCTTCTTTTTATAAAATTATTTTTTTAAAAATAGTTTTCTAATAATTTTTGTTTTTTGATGTATTATAAATATATTTTAAATAGTTGTTACTAACAACCGACTCGATTTTTAGGAGTTCGTTCAAAACAATAAACACATATATCACTAAAACAAGTAATTCATATAAAACAACGAGTTCGTACAAATAAAACAGAATATATAAATCTATCTAAGCGCCGCATCATAAGCACCATCGTCGTCGTCGCCCCTGCGTCTGACGCCCGATCTCTGACAGGCGTTGTCCACGCTGTCGCCTCGTACGCGTCTAACAACCGATGTGCTTGCCTCGTGGTCAAAACTAGGTGGTGTAACACCCCGACCAAAGGCGGATTATACATCGGGGCGCCACATATTGTTTCATTACTCGTGACACTATTGGGTGTCAATATTTAATATATTCATTCGCGCACGCGCAACGTAAACACAAGATAACACAAATCAACATAAATCAATATATTATAAGGCAAAATATTCGAACAACAATAACTTGTCTTGATACATTTTAATCTAGGTCCAAAAGTAAAATCATCCTACGTGTCCACAAGCTCCAAATGTAGCTACAGCAAACCTGAACATGTGTTAAAATAAAACGTCAAACACTTGCGTGTTGGTGAGAAATCAAGTTTAATAGATAATAGATAATCACTGCGCGCAACACGTGTATGTCTGGTGTTTAACAAGGGCGTAATCAGATTGTGATCAAGCCTAAATAGATCATAGTTCATAGTTCAATCCGTGCTCCCAAATGAGCACAAAAACAAGAAAAACATCGGTGCAAGTGTAAACAAAGAAAACCGTAAACGATAGGTCTCCCGTGTTCATCTAATGGATCCATGAAAACTTCGGAATAGGCCGAACAAAGCGGTTAATGATACACAAATACAAATAAACAGCCAAGTAAACGTCCTCAACACATGGGATACTGCGCGACTAAAGTTCATAAACAAGTTTAAGACTCTAAGTTTGTATGAACACATGAACATCCCAAAACATTAAAAATAAAAAGGGATTAGGTACGAGATTACTCACTTGATAAAGATGCGTTGAAAGATAGTGCAAGAACCAACTTTAAACAAGCACAAGTTAACCTATGAATAAGATTATTGTTTTAATGATTTGTTTTAAGTCTCGATTATAAGTTAGCATAATTAATAAGTAACTTAAACAAATTATTATATATTATTATATATTACCGGGAATCTGGGCAGAACAGGAGAGAGGACGAAGGCAGAGAGAGGAGACGGCAGAGGATCAACGGCAGAGAGCAAGGAAGATAATAAGTGTTTGTGTGTGTAGTGTTAAGAAAATAGCATTATTATTTATAGGGAAACCCTAGGGAACACAATCCCTAAAAAAAAGGAAAAGATCTTCAACAGGATCAAGCAAAAGATAACAAAAGCAAAAGATTCCAAAAGCAAAAGATATCAAAAGATATGGCAGCTGCAGGGGACAAGGGAAAAGCTGACAGGTAACAGTAAAAGCATGGGCGGTTCAGATAAAGGTACTGGTCAAGCATGGGAAAAGCAGATCTCAAAAGATAATGTCAGTCACTTTTTCTGTCAGCCAATGGGGTTGGTACGCATGCTGCGCCGAAAGTAACTTTTCAGACATAAGATAGGTCAGGTCAACAGCACAAAAGATAAGATATCAAAAGCAAACAAGCAAGTTAAAACAGAAGAAAGGACACAAGACAGCGCGAGAAAGCTGCGCACACGAGAAGATTGAGCGCGCGAGGGCGAAGGCAGACAGAACAAACCTTAGCGCGCGCCGCGGGAAGAACTACAAATTCACAGCGCGTCGCGGGAGGATCTACAATTCTTAGCGCGCCGTGCGAAGAACTATAGTTCTTAGCGCGCCGCGGAAAGAACTACAGTCCCTAGCGCGTAACGCAGGAACAGTCAATCTTCACGCAGGCTTCCTTGTAAGGAGTCTAGCGCGCGAGGCTGCGCAGACATCCTTAGGCGGGAAGAACCAAAGGGGCAAGCAAAGAGTTAAAGAGAGGGGGGGGGTTCAAGGCTCAAAGGTTAAACAGAAGGGCGGGACGGCAACAAGAGGGAAAAGAAGGCGGAGAGAAGAAGAGGGACGGGACGGCGGAAAGGAAGAGAGGGGAAGAGGCGGGAAGGAAAATATTATTAGTAATATATATATTTTAAATGTCAAGCTTTAAAAGAATATAATTAAATTTTAAATCATAAAAAGAATCGGATCAGAAAACGGGTACCTGGGTCGGGTCGGATCGGGACAGATGTCACAGTCTCCCCTACTTTAAGAAATTTCGTCCCGAAATTTATCTCGAAGTAGGTTGCGCAGAGAACAGGTGCGGGTACTTGATCTTCATCTGATCTTCCCTTTCCCATGTAAACTCGGCTCCGCGCTTGGACTCCCAGCGAACTTTCACGATAGGGATGCGACTGCGCTTGGTTTGCTTAACCTCGCGATCCATAATCTCAACAGGCTTCTCAACGAAATGCATGGATTCGTCAACTTGAACTTCATCAAGTGGAATGTGAAGGTTCTCGTCAGCTAAACATTTCTTGAGATTGGATACATGGAACGTTGGATGCACATTGCTGAGCGCGGGCGGCAGGTCAAGTCTGTAGGCAACTTTTCCCACACGCGCGAGAATCTTGAATGGCCCAACATAACGAGGAGCAAGCTTACCTTTCTTCCCAAAGCGGACAACACCTTTCCAGGGCGACACTTTGAGGAGAACAAGATCACCAACTTGAAATTCGAGAGGCTTTCGCCTGCGATCTGCGTAACTCTTCTGTCGGCTTCTGGCAGTCAGTAGATGATCACGGATCTTGGCGATTTTATCGGTTGTCTCTTGAACTAGTTCGGGTCCTGTGATTTGAGCTTCACCCACTTCGCTCCAACAAATCAGGGAGCGGCACTTACGACCGTAAAGTGCTTCAAATGGGGCCATACCGATACTGGAATGATAGCTGTTATTATAAGAGAACTCGACCAGAGGTAGGTGTGAATCCCAATTACCTCCAAAATCAAGAACACAAGATCGGAGCATATCCTCAAGAGTTTGAATAGTTCGCTCAGACTGTCCGTCAGTCTGAGGATGATATGCAGTACTCATGTCCAAGCGAGTTCCTAGCGCAGATTGGAGAGATTTCCAAAAGCGGGATATAAAACGGCCATCGCGATCGGATATGATGCTCAAAGGAGTACCATGACGGCAGACAATCTCTTTGACATATAGCTGCGCGAGTTGTTCAACACGGTAATTTTCACGAATGGGCAGAAAGTGAGCAGACTTAGTCAAACGATCCACTATTACCCAAATGCTATCATGTTTGCTTGCTGTCAAAGGTAACTTGGTAATGAAGTCCATCCCTATACATTCCCATTTCCACGCAGGAATTTCTGGTTGTTCGAGCAAACCAGATGGGCGTTGATGTTCAGCTTTTACCTTAGAACAAGTCAGGCATTTAGCTACGAACACAGCAATATCCTTTTTCATACCGGGCCACCAATAAGTAATGCGCAAATCCTTGTACATTTTATCAGCGCCGGGATGAATAGAATACCGAGATTTATGCGCTTCACTCAGGATATCAGCGCGAAGATTCTCATCAAAGGGAATCCAGATGCGATTGAGATAGCAGAGAATTCCACTCAGATTAGGGACAAAGTGAGCTTCCGCGCCACACGCTAACTCGGCGCGAAGGTTACCATTGCAGATGGATGCGCGCTGCGCGTCACGAATGCGCGATTCAAGGTTGCTTTGGATTGGCGCGAAGCGAAGCTGCGTGCGCGGCAAGATACAGTTGAGTTGGCTGGGTTTACGGCTGAGCGCATCGGCTACCACATTAGCCTTACCAGGATGATACCGGATCTCACAATCGTAATCGCTGATGAGTTCGTTCCATCGGCGTTGCCTCATGTTAAGTTCCTTTTGATCAAAAATGTGCTGAAGGCTTTTATGGTCGGTGTAAAGGATACACTTAGTACCATAAAGGTAGTGTCTCCAGATCTTCAAGGCAAATACAACTGCGCCTAGTTCGAGGTCGTGAGTTGTATAATTCTTTTCATGAACCTTGAGTTGCCTTGATGCGTAAGCGATAACCTTGCCTCGCTGCATAAGTACACAACCGAGACCTTGGTTGGATGCATCGCAATACACGACAAAATCATCATTACCCTCAGGTAACGCTAGAACAGGAGCTTCACACAACAATCGCTTGAGCGTCAGAAAGGCTTTTTCTTGCTTCGAGCCCCAAATATACGGTTTACCTTTGTGCGTTAGAGCTGTTAAAGGCAATGCGATCTTTGAGAAATTCGAAATAAATCACCGGTAGTAACCAGCTAAGCCCAAGAAGGAACGGATTTCGGTAGGAGTGGATGGCGTAATCCAGTTCTTGATTGCTTCAATCTTGGATGGGTCGACATGAATACCCATCTTGTTTACAACATGACCAAGAAACTGTACTTCATCAGACCAGAATTCACACTTGGAGAGCTTGGCAAAGAGCTGCTCGGCTCTAAGCTTTTGCAACACCAACCGAAGATGTTGCTCATGCTCGGCCTTGGTCTTAGAATACACCAGAACATCATCGATAAACACAATCACGAATTTATCCAAGAAAGGCCTACACACCCGATTCATTAGATCCATGAAAACGGCGGGTACGTTGGTTAAACCGAAGGACATGACCAAGAATTCAAAATGGCCATAGCGAGTACGAAAAGCAGTCTTGGGAATATCTTCATCGCGGATGCGCAACTGGTGATAGCCAGAGCGGAGATCGATCTTGGAGAAACAAGAGGCACCTTGGAGCTGATCAAAGAGGTCGTCAATACGCGGTAAGGGATACCGGTTCTTAATGGTGAGTTTGTTCAACTCGCGGTAATCGATACACATGCGAAACGTACCATCTTTCTTTTTAACGAACAACACCGGAGCACCCCAGGGCGAAGAGCTAGGGCGAATGAATCCTTTATCGGTCAACTCTTGAAGTTGACTTGCCAATTCCTGCATCTCAGCGGGTGCAAGACGATAAGGAGATTTGGCTACTGGGGAAGCACCAGGGACAAGATCAACACGAAACTCGACTTCACGAGCGGGAGGGATACCAGGAAGATCATCGGGAAAAACTTCAGGGAAGTCACGCACAATAGGGATTTCGCGAAGTTTCTTCTTTCCTTCATCGGGTTTAACCACATGGGCTAAAAATGCAATACACTTCTTCCGCATGAGTCTTTGGGCTTCGGCGCAAGACATAAGCTTAAGACCACTGGAGGGTTTCTCGCCGTAGATGTGAAGATCACCGTTTTCTCGAGGAATGCGAATCAACTTCTTGGCGCAAATAACTTCGGCGCGATTATTCGAGAGCCAGTCCATACCAATGATAACATCGAAACTTCCAAGAGTCATGGGGACGAGGTCGATTAGAAAATCGTTTTCGTTAAGGTTAAGCGTGCAATCCTTAATCACGGAGTTAATTAAAACAGTTTCACCATTAGCCAATTCAACTGAAAAATTTTCTTTTAAGTTATCGCGCGGTCGCGCAAGCTTCTGCTCAAACGCGTGGGAAATAAAACTTCTATCGGCGCCAGTATCAAAAAGTATGGATGCATAATGTCCGTTAAGCAAAAATGTACCATTAACTACGTCATTATTCGCTTGCGCTTGGTGCGCGGTTATGTTAAAAGCTCGTCCGCGCGTCACTTGGTTCGAAATTTGGTTCACCGGATTCGCTTGTGTGATTTGCACTTGTAGTCTCGGGCACGCGTTCCGGAAATGACTGGGATCACCGCAGTTGAAGCACGACCTGGGTCGTGGATTAAGGTAAGTTGGTTGAGGGTTTTGCGGGTAGGTTGGTGGTGTTTGCGCGATTGGGTTGGCGGGAGGGACTCTACAGAACTCGGCAGAGTGACCAACGCGGCCACATCGGTTACATTGTCGACACGGGGTTTGGGTTGGGTGGTGAAGTTTACAGGTTGGGCAAAAGGGTTGGGTTCCTGTGTAAGGTTTCTTAGTTGGCGGGGCAGGGAGTGCGGGATTGGTTAAGGCATAGTTGTGGACTATAGGGGGAGTTGGGTAGGTTGACAGTGGGTTAGGAGCGTGTACTAGGGGTTGGTAGGCGGGTTGTTGGACAATGGGTGGGCTGGTAAGCGCATAGGCTTTGCGCCTGCGCTTGAGGTTGTTACGGTTTGAGGGTTCTGGTTTGGTTTCTGTTGGTTCAGGGACAGTCTTGGTGAGTTTGGTATTTTCTGTTCCCCGCAGGAACAGGGTTCCTGCCCTGACATGGTTGTCGCTGAGCACAGCGGCCAACTCGATGGCGTCAGAGAGGGTTACTGGGTTTCTGGCCCATACAGAGTCTTGAATTTCCATGGGGAGACCCCCAAGGAATTTCTCGATGGCTCGGCGGGAAGGGGTAACAAGGTGAGGGACAAGCAGGCTTAGTTCATGGAAGCGCGTCGCGTACTCGCGCGCTTCGCCACTGTATTGCTTCAAGTTCCAAAATTCTTCCTCCAGGCGCTTAACTTCGTTGGGAGGGCAGAATTCTCGCGTCAAGAGATCCTTAAATTCCTCCCAGAGCATGCTGGAAGCAGCCTCTGCGCCACGCGCATGAGCTACTCCATTCCACCATGTAAGCGCTCTAGATTCCAGGACACTGGAAGCATATAGGGTTCGTCTGTCAGGAGGGCATTGGGTATGGAGGAAAGTGTTTTCAATCTTCTCGAGCCATTGGAGCATCACGGTGGCTCCTTCAAGCCCTGTGAATTTCGGAGGGTTACCCGCATTAAAGGACTTAATGTTGTAACCGGAGGTATTGTTTTGGCTCAAAGCTTGGGCTATTGCGGCGGCCATTTCCTGGGAACGTTGCTGTCTACGCCTGCGCGAGGCTTCTCTCCTCTGATAACGGCGAGATAGCGGAGGCATTCTATAAAAGTTTTAGTTTTGTTAATATCTTAGCGCAAAGCATAATCTTATAAAGCTTGGTTTCGCGGGGTTAGATACCATCAACAGTTAAAGTAAAACATGAATTTGAATGCAAACTTAGTACAGATAACAAATTCGAATCGAGAATCGACAATTCATGTATCACCATGACTTTTCAATCCTCAATATAAAATATACAAGAAAATGAGTATTGGAGGTTGACAATTCATGTATCACCATGACTTTTCAAGTCTCCAACCTCAGAACATAATCGTAAATGGAATTTGAAAATCAACTATTCATGTATCACCATGACTTTTCGGATTTTCAATCCCAACAAACGAATATGTAAGTAAAATCAATAAAAGTCGAAATTCAGCAAAAATCGAAATATCGCGAAATAAAACATAAAACCATACGCTGCGTCTGCGCAAGCATATTTATAAATAACGAGTAATTAACAATAAGCGCGCAAACATGAGATTTCTCTCATGCGCGAGAAGGGACTCTTAGGTATTCTAGGCCGTTACGTCTAACCACCTATCCTAAAGTCAACGAGCTCTGATACCACCTGTAACATCCCGGCCTCTCGTACCACCAATATTGTCCGCTCTGCCCACGAAGAGCTCACGGATTTGTTTTTGGTTGCCCAAAACGCGTTGGTGATGTTAAGAGGCAGGACATTACTTATGAACCAAGGATCTCTCTTGTCCACGGGCCGATGTGGGATAGCCTAAGAGTGGGACGATGTTGTGTTTGCCAAGGGTGTTACAAACAACCCCCCTTTGGACTCATCGTCCTCGATGAGGCATGTCCCATCATCCCGAACGGCGCAAGAGTGGCTCTGATACCAATCTGTAACACCCCGACCAAAGGCGGATTATACATCGGGGCGCCACATATTGTTTCATTACTCGTGACACTATTGGGTGTCAATATTTAATATATTCATTCGCGCACGCGCAACGTAAACACAAGATAACACAAATCAACATAAATCAATATATTATAAGGCAAAATATTCGAACAACAATAACTTGTCTTGATACATTTTAATCTAGGTCCAAAAGTAAAATCATCCTACGTGTCCACAAGCTCCAAATGTAGCTACAGCAAACCTGAACATGTGTTAAAATAAAACGTCAAACACTTGCGTGTTGGTGAGAAATCAAGTTTAATAGATAATAGATAATCACTGCGCGCAACACGTGTATGTCTGGTGTTTAACAAGGGCGTAATCAGATTGTGATCAAGCCTAAATAGATCATAGTTCATAGTTCAATCCGTGCTCCCAAATGAGCACAAAAACAAGAAAAACATCGGTGCAAGTGTAAACAAAGAAAACCGTAAACGATAGGTCTCCCGTGTTCATCTAATGGATCTATGAAAACTTCGGAATAGGCCGAACAAAGCGGTTAATGATACACAAATACAAATAAACAGCCAAGTAAACGTCCTCAACACATGGGATACTGCGCGACTAAAGTTCATAAACAAGTTTAAGACTCTAAGTTTGTATGAACACATGAACATCCCAAAACATTAAAAATAAAAAGGGATTAGGTACGAGATTACTCACTTGATAAAGATGCGTTGAAAGATAGTGCAAGAACCAACTTTAAACAAGCACAAGTTAACCTATGAATAAGATTATTGTTTTAATGATTTGTTTTAAGTCTCGATTATAAGTTAGCATAATTAATAAGTAACTTAAACAAATTATTATATATTATTATATATTACCGGGAATCTGGGCAGAACAGGAGAGAGGACGAAGGCAGAGAGAGGAGACGGCAGAGGATCAACGGCAGAGAGCAAGGAAGATAATAAGTGTTTGTGTGTGTAGTGTTAAGAAAATAGCATTATTATTTATAGGGAAACCCTAGGGAACACAATCCCTAAAAAAAAGGAAAAGATCTTCAACAGGATCAAGCAAAAGATAACAAAAGCAAAAGATTCCAAAAGCAAAAGATATCAAAAGATATGGCAGCTGCAGGGGACAAGGGAAAAGCTGACAGGTAACAGTAAAAGCATGGGCGGTTCAGATAAAGGTACTGGTCAAGCATGGGAAAAGCAGATCTCAAAAGATAATGTCAGTCACTTTTTCTGTCAGCCAATGGGGTTGGTACGCATGCTGCGCCGAAAGTAACTTTTCAGACATAAGATAGGTCAGGTCAACAGCACAAAAGATAAGATATCAAAAGCAAACAAGCAAGTTAAAACAGAAGAAAGGACACAAGACAGCGCGAGAAAGCTGCGCACACGAGAAGATTGAGCGCGCGAGGGCGAAGGCAGACAGAACAAACCTTAGCGCGCGCCGCGGGAAGAACTACAAATTCACAGCGCGTCGCGGGAGGATCTACAATTCTTAGCGCGCCGTGCGAAGAACTATAGTTCTTAGCGCGCCGCGGAAAGAACTACAGTCCCTAGCGCGTAACGCAGGAACAGTCAATCTTCACGCAGGCTTCCTTGTAAGGAGTCTAGCGCGCGAGGCTGCGCAGACATCCTTAGGCGGGAAGAACCAAAGGGGCAAGCAAAGAGTTAAAGAGAGGGGGGGGGGTTCAAGGCTCAAAGGTTAAACAGAAGGGCGGGACGGCAACAAGAGGGAAAAGAAGGCGGAGAGAAGAAGAGGGACGGGACGGCGGAAAGGAAGAGAGGGGAAGAGGCGGGAAGGAAAATATTATTAGTAATATATATATTTTAAATGTCAAGCTTTAAAAGAATATAATTAAATTTTAAATCATAAAAAGAATCGGATCAGAAAACGGGTACCTGGGTCGGGTCGGATCGGGGCAGATGTCACAGGTGGGGGGGGGGGGGGGCTAAGCATGGTTCGGTTCTGTTTTTAGGTGAAACTGAAAAGTCGGTTTTTCAAATATACAAACCGATCGTCTTTGGTTGCGGTTCGGTTATACTCGGTTTTTCTTTTGTGTGTGTGTAGACATTGCAAAAGAGTTTCAAGAAAATGAAAATGCATATTAGATTCAAAACACAAAAATAGGCATTTTTTATGTGAAACCAAACAAATACAAATTTGAAAAGTACTAGAGTTTAAAATTCAACAAAATTGTTAATCAAAATACACTAAAAGTTTAGTTTCAATCTTCATTCTTCATCTTTTTCAACTTCAAAGTTTACTCCCAATTTTCATCATCTTCATAATCTTCATCACCATCAACGATACATCATTTTGCTGTTTTGTTTCTGGTCATAACATCAAAAAAACACATATAATTGTATTAATATTTAAGTAAAAACTAAAAAAATCAAAACACATCCTAAATAATCATTATTGTCAATTCCTATGTTCTGTAACTTTTCAATCAAAGTCTCTAAGTGTTGGCCATACACATTTGAATCTTGCAAATCCGTTGGTGAATACCGTAACCAATCTTAAGCACAAATCAATGCCTTGGCGGTCTTAGGGGTAAGAGAGCTCCTATACTTATCAATGACCCTACCACTGGTACTAAAAACCGATTCCGATGCAACGGTTGACATTGGATTCCCAAAACATGCTTAGCAATTTGAGAGAGAATAGGGAGTTTAACCGAAGTTATCTTCCACCAACCTAAAACATCAAATTGTTCCTCTCTTTTTTCAATCCCATTTCACAAATATGTTTCTACCTCATTATCATCAACAACCCTTTGTTCACCTTGTTCCTTTAAATAAGCCCTTTCTAAATCATCATCATTATCTTCATCATCATCAACTAAACTAGGCGTGAAAGATGATGTATTCTTTCGCTCTTTTGTTTTCTCAATTTTTGACTTATAATGACGATACAACTCCGTTAATGTTTTCTTCACTTTATCTTTGACTTCGTCAATTCTTAAAGAACCTTTGCCATACATCAAACTTAAAGAAAAACCAAGATGTTTATTTCGAGGATCTAAAACCGGTGCAATGTATAACAAGAAATTCATATTGTCCAAATTATCTCAATACTTGTAAAATTTTGTTTTCATAGACAACCCCCTTTCTCTCCATTTTGTTTTCATAGACAACCCCATTTCTCTCTTATTATTTTTGTCACGTAAAGACATTTTGTTATACTTGAATGCATTTTGTAAAGCTCAACAAATAGCAAATTTGCGGTCACATACTTAGACCTCGAAATCTTCTTTGTCACATTAAAAAAAAACCTTCAAAAACTCTATAAATAGCCTATCAAAATAAATCACACTCAAAATATATAACATTATTAAAAAATAAAAACAAAATTAAAAATGAATTTTACCTCACATTCTCCCAATCTTTTTCATCGGGTGCTCCCAAAACTTATCACTTTTTTTTCGTTTTTTTTGTAGTCGTTACTCCATCTGCAACTTCACTATCAAAATATAATTCACTATCAAAATATAATCTATGATTGAAATCCACTTCTTCAAATCTATTAACAAAATAAGACATAACATATTAGTATCAAACAAACAAACAAACAAACAAACAATAATATAATATAATATAATATAATATAATATAATATAATATAATATAATCATATTATACATAAAATTATATTATATTAAACCACATGTATTAAATAACTTAAGTATTATATTTTAATATATTTAATATACATATAAATTTAATATCAGTATCATCATAATATGTGTTTATGCATGTATGTATGTGTGTGCGTATGTATGTATGTATGTATATATGTACATACATACATACATACGTACGTACGTACGTACGTACATTCATACATACATACATACACAAATAAAGTCATACATACATACGTACGTACGTACATACATACATAGATACATACAATATAATTTAATAATACTAATATAATTTAATAATACTAATCTTAATATAATATAATATACTAAATTATATAATTTTATAAATTTACTAATCCATGAAATTTAAGATTATATCTAAGTTTAAGAAACTTATGAATTTTATAAACCACATATTATAACAAATATTTAATAAGTATGCAAAATTTAAACACATAGGGATTATTTTTAAGTGTAATTTTAAAATTATTAAGGCAAGTATTTATATCTCTGTTTCAAATTAATTATGAGAATTTTCCTTATAAGACCCAAGAGATTCAAATATTTAAAAGTATTTTAAAATTAAAAAGAACAAGGGTCCAACATGCTTCCGTACCTTTTTCCCGTTTTGACCAAGATATCGCCGGGTTACACCAGGAGTCTTTTTACTAGGTTATTCCAGACCAAACCTAAGTAGCCTTAGGTAACTCCTCTCTGGCTCCTTCAGCAATATTCAGCTCAACCAGGTTTCGTTTCCTACTTCCGGTGTATGGTAAAAAGGAACAGTTCGTAGTTGGAGATTTCCTCTTTTTAAAAGAGAAATACTTCTAAATAGGAAGAACACTCAAAGGTATTATAAGGAAAGTGAAAGTTTTTATTTCATGATAGGTATTTTACAATGAAGATGTGAAAGAAAGTACATAAGTAAATACAAACACTCTTATTTTATTAACATGAAAGCTTAAACATTCTTTTTTGAAATTTTGTTCCAGGCCCGATGATCTTCTTCTTCCTTCTTTTTCTTCTTATATAGGCCCCTTATCCCTTTAGATAGACTTCACCACTTTGTCATCTATATCTTGTTTCCATGTGATATTCTTTTTCTTTAAATTCTCCATTGTCAGATCATTGAATTTGGTGTTGAGATTCCTCATGGAAACTTGAACGTTGGCTTTTCTTTTCTCTTGCATCCATGTTCCCTATGGGAACTCTAACATTTGGATTTATATGATCCATGCATTCCAACTTTTGTATGTATCTCATGAGAGTTTATCCATTATTTATTAAATCATTAATTTATGAAATCTTATTTTTATAAGATTAATTAAAATCTTAATCTTCAGATGATGTTTGACTCTCTTTAGGAGAATCAATAATCATATTGTCCTTTTTCTTAGAACAAGCCGGACAAACATTGTGTTGATGTTTTCTGGTTAAGCACAGTTTATATTGAGCTTGAGGACTTGATGCTATAACACCAGTATCCAAAAATCTGATTTTATCCTCTATATATTTTTTAGCTGCTGGAGGAGTTCTCCTTGCTGGAGCTATCATAACAGAGGAATGCATCTTACTTCTTCCATAAGTTCTAAATTCTCTTTTAAAAATATTTTCTAAAGTACAAAGAACTATCTTCATACCAAGTGCTCTTCTGATATGAATATCATTTTCATTAAAACTTTGAAAAGTTTTTAATCTTTCTGTCTCTATATTGTAAGAAAGAGATGCATGAACTTTTTCTATTATAATCAGATGATATGCAGGGTAATTATTGTTTTTATAAAAATCAGGCCCTGCAGAAAATAGTTTTAACACCATAACATCACTTGGAGTAATAGTAGAGTTATATAGATAACTGTCCCTTACTCCGTCCCTAACCCATTTTGGTAAAAAGGAAATTTCTGGGAAATTTGGTGATGTAAGATATATTGAATTTATTGATCCAAAATCATACCAGTATCTTATTTCTTCAGGGGAATTACCTTGTAAGTAATTAATTCTGGGGTAAACCCCAGTACAATCAACATATCTTATATCTGTATTTTTAAGGTTATATAAATCTCTCATTTTAAACCACTGTTGCTCAACAAGATCTTGTTGAGTTGGTATCCTTTGGAAAGTATTATCAAAATTTGAAGTCTGCCCAGAATGTGGTTTAAAATTAAAATGTTTTTCTTTAGGTTCATCTTGATCAGAAGTAAGATCTATTGTTTGAACTCCCTTTGAAGATGACGGGATGTCTTTTTTTTCTATTTTCACCTCCTTATATATAGGAGATAAATCCACTCTTTCTTTTATTTGGTGCTTTACCAAAGATTTCAATATCATGCTATCATATTCATAAAATACTATTTTTGAGTCTATAAGAAGACAATTTCTTGTGATCAAATCTTTTAGGTCTGAGACCTGTTCAGGGAGAGTGCTAAAATAACTTAGCATCTCTTTCATATCTTTCATTATTTCTTTTATAGACACCACCTGCCTATCCATGTCTTCAATATGCTTATCCATTTTTTGGGCTATCTCATGATCTTCCATCTCTGGTTAAAAAATCTGCTAATACATTTTTATCAGATTTAATTATTTCTATATCAAAATTATATTCGGATATTAAAGTTTGCCATCTAATTAACCTTTTATACTCAGGTTTAGAGGGCAAATTGTTTTTTATAAAAGCTTTTACTTGTGTATTATCAGTTCTTAGTAAAAATCTAACTGGTAATAGAAAATAATAAAGCTTTTGACAACTTTTTACAACTGCTAAAAGCTCTTTTTCGTTAATATGATATCTTGTTTCAGTGTCACTAAAAGTGCCTGAACAGTATCTACAAATGCTTTCACCAACTTTTTTATTTTCGGAGTCATAGTCTATTTTTTTAAGTATCCCACTCCAATAATATTCTGAAGCATCTGTTTCTAATATCAAATCATCGTTTTCTTTAGGTAATTGTAATTTTGGTAAGTTCCTACAATATTCTTTTATATTTTTCACTTGGTCTTCTAAGCTTTTATCAAAACTAAATATCTTATCTTTCTTTAATAGGTTTTGAAAAGGCTTTCTTATATCTGCGAGATTTTTAATTAAATCTGAAGTATAATTCAATATACCAAGAAAACTTTGTACTTGCTTTTTATCTATTAATTTATTAGGAAAGGATATAATTTTTTCAAGAATATGGCTCTGGAGTTCTATTCCTTTACCATCTATTTTCATACCTAAAAAATCAATATTATCTTTTAGTAAGCTAGTTTTTCGTTCAGATAGGGCTAAACCATGTTTTATACATAAATCTATAAATATATCAAGATGTTTTAAATGATTATTGATATTATCAGATAATATTAAAATGTCATCAATATAAACAAAAATAAAATCGTAATTTTTGAATATAGTATCCATTTTTCTTTGAAAAATCTGTGGTGCATTTTTTAATCCAAAAGGCATCACAAGCCATTCATACTGACCTTGAGGGGTGGAGAATGCAGTATAACTAATACTATCAGGATGCATTTTTATTTGCCAAAATCTACTTTTACAATCAAACTTAGAAAATATCTTTTTATTTCTAGTCCAGTTTA
This sequence comes from Bidens hawaiensis, assembly GCF_021521415.1. Lineage (NCBI taxonomy): Eukaryota > Viridiplantae > Streptophyta > Magnoliopsida > Asterales > Asteraceae > Bidens > Bidens hawaiensis. Next base: position 71,946 of record NW_027496603.1, on the reverse strand, counting down.
TTAAACTTTCTTTATGAGGTAAGAAATATCCATCAAAAACAGTATTATCATTTAATTTTTTATAGTTTATTACCATTCTAGGTTTTCCCCTTATTATTTCTGCATGTTTTCTTACCAGGAATGCAGGAGAACCATGTGGGCTGTGGCTAGCTCTAATTAATCTCAAATCTAAAAGTTCTTTTAATTGGGTGCTAAATTCTTTTTGGTCTTCTGGATTATATCTCATGGGCTTTATTCTTATTTCCTTATCTTTATCTTTCATTTCTAATTTTGCTGTTATATGATTTTTATTCCAAAATTGTAATGGATTATCTGTATAACATTGTTTAAGCTTATGCTTTATATTTTCAATATGGATATCTAAATTTCTTAGATTTACTTGATAGTCTAATGGTTTTTCTGGGTAACATTGTAAAATCGGGATTCCTTTTTCAAGTTTTGGGTTTGGTTTGTAGCCGATATCACCACGCTTGCTGACGCGTTTTGTAAAATTAATTGGAAATTTTCTTCCGTATGCATTTTTTATTCTTTTAACAACTATTAAGTGGTGGCATGGTGTTTTTAATATTATTTGATATGCTATTATATCAAAAGTTATCTTATTAAATCTTTCTAAAAAATCACTTCCTAATAATACGTCTGATCCTGAATTATAAAAGTAGAATGAATGACATTTAACTAGATATGATCCTAACAATATTATTGGATTTCTTATTCCTCTTCTTAAAGAGACTATATCCTTAGAAAAACTAATACCATTACAAGGTGTTAAATCCTCATGGTATTCTTCTGGAAAGCATTCTGATTTACAAATACTTAATCCTGAACCACTATCTATGTAAGCTGCAAAATACTCGGCTTTATAATCTTTATAAGTGATTCCTATTGGAATATAAATACTTCTAGGGCTTGTCATTTTGGTATATATATTAGTTTATCATATCGTGTTATTTTTAACCCGTAGGAGGTTATCTAATATGGTTTAACATTTTCTAAAAATGTCAATCCTAACATAATTTCTAATGTGTCGTTTTCATCCTCATTACTTATTAGTAATCTTAATGGAATTTTTTCATCTCCAAATTTTATCATAGTTTCCACAGCTTCATTAATCTCATGTAGTTCACCATTAAAATTAGTATACTGGTGAGGTTCATCTAATGGATATTTTTGTAAATTCTTACAAAGTTTGAAATTTATATAGTTTCCATTTGCACCTGTATCTATTAAAATGTTTACTTGAGAATATTTATTTCCATTAAAGTATTCTCCTTGTATTTTGTAATTTTTTATAGTATCTTCTTTTGCTTTAATTATGTCAGAGAATCTATTAGAATTTGTATCTCTTATTAAATGGTGACTAATTACACTTTTATTAGAAAATGATAATCTAGAAGAAACATTATTAGATAATAATAACGGTTTATCTTGTAAATCAAGACTTAATGGTCTTGAATCTATTTCTTCTATTTTAGGTAAGGTAGGCGTTTGTATCTGACACACATCATTAAATAAAAAAGGAAAATCTATTGTGTCTTTTATACTAAAACAATCGGAATGATGAGTATTCGATATTGAATAAGAGATAGCATATGTAATAGAATATGGCCTGTTTTGTTGTTTAAAGAAATCTTTTCTTTTAAAATCTTGTAATAAACTTAACGTTTTATCAAAATCCTTGTCTTGAATATGATAGGAAATTCTTGGATAAATATTAAATTTAAGTTTTCCATATTGTAAATTTCCTCTTAATATTCCAAGACACGCTTCTTCCCTATTTTGGATCCTATTGTCCATGATTGCTAATTCTATAAGAGTATCTATACCTTCTTTAAATGTGGATTTTATTATTATTTGGACGGCTCCAACGTGAACCCATCCTAAAGTATTTCTTATTTCTGGTCTTACCTTTTGTATTTTTTCTTGAATATCCTTTTTAGATAATAAAGGTATCATAACTTTATTGCATGTTATATTAATATCTAGAGCCCTTTCTTGAATGTTTAATCCATAATATAAATGATGATCTCTAGGTTTTATTCCTAATCTTTGTAAAGTATTCAATTTAAATCCTGAATAGTTTGATAACGAAAAATTTTCATGTTGTATTTGCTTAAGCTTTTTCTTATCTATTAAAATTTCTTGTTTATATTCTCCTAACTGTTCATTTTGACAATCGATTATGTTATTATTTATTTTACTACTAGAGGCTGTATCCAATCTATTCATCTTCAGATGACGTATATTCTGTTTCAGTTAAAATAAATATACTTTCATCAGAGTCTATTTATTGAAAATTATTTATTGGTATAAAATCTCTTTCTTCGATCATTTTTCCTATATCCTCGTCTATTTCAAATATTTTAAGATTCTTTTTAAACTTTTTTGGACATTCATTTGCATAATGACATTTTTCATGACAGAAATAACATTTACATTCCTTATGACCTCGTTTTCTTTTATAAGTAGGCTTAAACGTCTTCTTATATCCCTTTCTCTTATAGTATTTTGTTTTACGCTTTTTAAAATATCTTTTTCTAAAATGAGTTCTTTTCTTATATTTTCTTTTTATCTTTCCATAATAATATGAACTATCACATCCAATCATTAAAGGCATTTTTGGACTACTACAACATAAAGATATTTTTCTTTTTAATCCCTTGCTTAATTTAGCTAATATAGCATCTCCGCACCATTCACTTAATTTATCTCTAACATGAGTTATTCTTTTTCCTAACGTATCAGCTGTTCCTGGATTATAAGTTTTTATTAATCTTTGTCCCCAAGGGTCTGGTATTTTTGCAAAAAATAATGCTAAATAACTATTCATATCCGGTACTTGATTATATATATGGTAATAATAATCTTGAAATACACAAATATATCTATCTATTTCACATATGTCACATAATTGTAATCTTATTAAGGCTGTTGAGTATTTTTCGATAGTTGCTGGGTCTTTTATAATATTTCCTTCTCCACAAAATTCTAACCTAAAGGCTTCCACTGCTCTTGTTATTATGTTTGCTATTATTTCATCTTGTTCAAATATTGTTCTCTTTATATCTAAAGGTAAATTTTGCCAATATCTTAAAGCACTATTTATTAAAGTTCTTTCTAAGAATCCTTGAAGTGTTTCAATATCCATTCTATTAACAGAAACTGCTATTCTTAAAGCTGTTTCCCATTTATCTATTGCTTCTTCCGTATTTTTTATACAATCTACGTCTAAATATATTCCAAAGGGATTAATCGGTTCATTTTTCATATTCTGGTATGGTTTATAATTATCTTCATTTTTTATTGTTGATTTTACAGCAGCATATCCTTGTGCTGACCTACGGGTTTCATCTCTTATTGGAATTTTAGGATTTGTACTTGAGCTTGTTTGTTCAGTATCATTAATATTAAAGTTTTCCTCATTAGCCTTTATATTTATAAAATTATCATTTAATTCCATATCCCCTATCTTTGTTATTAAATTTTCTATTTCAGGAGATACGTAAACTTCGCTTTCAGAGTCGTCTGAGCTCATTTCTAATTTCTTTTATATTCTTTAGGAATTTTCATATTTTGTAAAAGTTGAACTAAAGGTTCCTGAAATCTATTTGGGGTTATTTTGTTTTTTCTATTTGGGAACGCTGCTTCTAATAAATCTATAATCGTATCTAATTTAAAAATTATTTTATCTCCATAAAATATAATTGTTTTTTGTAATTCTATCATATCTCTATCTATTTTTAAAGAGTTTTCTGTTTCTTTTAGTTTATTAAAACTATTATTTTCCATTACGGTGAAGGGTATTGCCAATCAGTATCATCATAATAGTATTCGGAATTAGTGAATTCATATCCACTAAAATTAAAGTCTTCATCTGAAATATAATCTTCATCAAAATCATAATCTGAATTAAAAGTTTGACTAATTTCTTCTGTTTGCATTATAAAAGTATTATTTATAAAATTAAAATCTAAGTATATTAAGTTATTAAAATCGTATTCATGTATATTAAATTCATCGGCTAGAGCCCCCGCGAAAGAAATTTGCGTGGCTCTGATACCAATTTCAGAGGTACCAGCGGAAAAATATGAACGATTTAAGATTATTAGTTCAAGTAAGTTGTTATCCATGAAAACTTTGTACAAAACTTTTTATGTTGTAGATTATTAGTTCAAGTAAGTTGTTATCCATGAATACGATTTTAATAACTTAATATACTTAGATTATGTTCTCCATTTTATTTTGAAGATATTTAGTTTTGATAAAAGCTTAGAAGACCAAAAATTTGTAGACTATAAACCACATATTATAATGCAAATTTTGCATAGTCATACCCTTCACCATTTTATTAACGGTGAAGGGCATGACTATGCAAAATTTAGAGGAAATCTCCTTTTTCACCGTAATAGAAACAGATGCTTCAGAATATTATTGGAGTGGGATACTTAAAAAAATAGACTATGACTCCGAAAATAAAAAAGTTGGTGAAAGCATTTGTAGATACTGTTCAGGCACTTTTAGTGACACTGAAACAAGATATCATATTAACGAAAAAGAGCTTTTAGCAGTTGTAAAAAGTTGTCAAAAGCTTTATTATTTTCTATTACCAGTTAGATTTTTACTAAGAACTGATAATACACAAGTAAAAGCTTTTATAAAAAACAATTTGCCCTCTAAACCTGAGTATAAAAGGTTAATTAGATGGCAAACTTTAATATCCGAATATAATTTTGATAATACTTTCCAAAGGATACCAACTCAACAAGATCTTGTTGAGCAACAGTGGTTTAAAATGAGAGATTTATATAACCTTAAAAATACAGATATAAGATATGTTGATTGTACTGGGGTTTACCCCAGAATTAATTACTTACAAGGTAATTCCCCTGAAGAAATAAGATACTGGTATGATTTTGGATCAATAAATTCAATATATCTTACATCACCAAATTTCCCAGAAATTTCCTTTTTACCAAAAAGAATTTTTTCATCTCCAAATTTTATCATAGTTTCCACAGCTTCATTAATTATTTGTTATAATATGTGGTTTATAAAATTCATAAGTTTCTTAAACTTAGATATAATCTTAAATTTCATGGATAACAACTTACTTGAACTAATAATCTTAAATCGTTCATATTTTTCCGCTGATACCTCTGAAATTGGTATCAGAGCCACGCAAATTTCTTTCGCGGGGGCTCTAGCCGATGAATTTAATATACATGAATACGATTTTAATAACTTAATATACTTAGATTTTAATTTTATAAATAATACTTTTATAATGCAAACAGAAGAAATTAGTCAAACTTTTAATTCAGATTATGATTTTGAAGACATTTTTGAAAAGGAGATATTTAGTTTTGATAAAAGCTTAGAAGACCAAAAATGTTCTCCATATTGAAGACATGGATAGGCAGGTGGTGTCTAATAAATTATATCTAAGCTAGTTTTTCGTTCAGATAGGGCTAAACCATGTTTTATACATAAATCTATAAATATATCAAGATGTTTTAAATGATTATTGATATTATCAGATAATTTTGTTTATATTGATGACATTTTAATATTATCTAATAATATCAATAATCATTTAAAACATCTTGATATATTTATAGATTTATGTATAAAACATGGTTTAGCCCTATCTGAACGAAAAACTAGCTTACTAAAAGATAATATTGATTTTTTAGGTATGAAAATAGATGGTAAAGGAATAGAACTCCAGAGCCATATTCTTAAAAAAATTATATCCTTTCCTAATAAATTAATAGATAAAAAGCAAGTACAAAGTTTTCTTTCGCGGGGGCTCTAGCCGATGAATTTAATATACATGAATACGATTTTAATAACTTAATATACTTAGATTTTAATTTTATAAATAATACTTTTATAATGCAAACAGAAGAAATTAGTCAAACTTTTAATTCAGATTATGATTTTGATGAAGATTATATTTCAGATGAAGACTTTAATTTTAGTGGATATGAATTCACTAATTCCGAATACTATTATGATGATACTGATTGGCAATACCCTTCACCGTAATGGAAAATAATAGTTTTAATAAGTTTTGCATACTTATTAAATATTTGTTATAATATGTGGTTTATAAAATTCATAAGTTTCTTAAACTTAGATATAATCTTAAATTTTATACTTATTAAATATTTGTTATAATATGTCATCCAATCAAAAATACGTAAATTATATTTAATATGAAATATAATTTAAATATTAGTTCAAGTATTATTTAATATGAAATATAATTTAGTAATATAATTTATAAATTTATAAAATTATATAATTTAGTATATTATATTATATTAAGATTAGTAATATAATATAATATAATATAATATAATATAATATAATAAGTACCTATCAAACGCCCTTGAAAACTTGAGTGCTGTTTCCAACATTAAGAATGTTGAATTCCATCGAGTATCTACATCAAGACATGGTTTTCTTTTGTCATCAATCTTTTCTTTCTCAACACAATCTTTGAAGTTTTGAAACCTAGAAGGAGATGATCTTATATATCTCACTACATTTCGAATCCGAGCTATGGAAGCAACTTATTCTTCTAAATCATCCTTTACTAAAAAACTTAAAATATGAGCGTTACATCTCATATGCAAATACTTGCAATCTAACACCGAATGGGGACCCTTAAGCATTTTTTTTCAAACACCTAATTTCTCCACCATTTGATGAAGTATTATCAACGGCCACCTTAAATATTCTATCTATCCCCCATTCTTGTAAACAACAATAAACCACCTTGCCAATGGTCTCATCCTTGTGATTTGAAATTGGCAAAAGTTGAGAACTCTCTTCCTCAAAACCCAATTTTCATTTATCCAATGTGCGATAAGACACATATAATTAAACTTTTGAACGGATGTCCATGTGTCGGTGGTAAGAGATACGGTTTAATCTTTTAAAAGACATTTTGGCTTCTTTTTCTCTTCTTCGTATGTTGTCAAACCATCCCAGAAACCGTACATCTAGAAGAAAACTTAAACATTGGATTCAACCACACTAAATGGAAGTTTATCTATTATGATCATCCGAACAAAAGACTTTCTACATCGTTCTTGATTAAAAGGGTGAGTAGTCAAACTACCCTTACCTTCCCCCGAATTTTTAGGCTTAAAACATAATGTAGATTGTTTCTTCTTATCTACCTTTTTATAAAGCGGAGACGCCCGACAATATAGCCTCAAATGATTCCCCATACCACTCGTAGCATTTGATTTTGAACCCGACTTAATAAACTTCATACAATAATAACATTTGGAATAGCCGGTTTCCTTATTTTGTGTAAAGTGTTTCCACACAAACGACCGTTTACTACCATCCCCCTCTTACTCCACGGTTTGTTCACTATCGACCGGTTCGTTCAAGTTTTCGTCATCAACATCAATAACCGGTGCATCCTTTTTATTCATATTTGGAGTCTCATTACATGAAGTTTCCATCTTTTTTACACAAAATAAATATAAACAGTTAGTAAACAAATCGGTTATTCTCTACAAGACTACAAGTGCAAATATAAGTTTCCACAACATGAATATAAGTATAAATATAAGTATACAATAAAACATTTTTCAAGAGTACTATTGTTTTTAGGAGGACAAAATAGTTACATAACTTATATTAAATTGTAGTAAAATAAATGTTCTCGGTTCATCTGCATTCCTAAATAACACCATTTGCATGAGGTAACTAAACAATCATATATGCATACGTATGGTTAACTAAACATGGTTAACTAAAATATGATGATGAAATCTTGGTTACAAATCTAAATGATGAGGTTAACAGTTTATGATTCAAAACAGAGATAATCGAGTTAAAAATGTTCAACCCTAACCTGAAACTGACGTGCAGAGTTGGTTCCCTCCGCCTCTACGGTAGGCAACGAGGTGCGTGGCTGGTGCTTTGAAGATCTGGAGAGGGTGAGGGTATGAGAATTGAGAGTGAGGGCTGATTAGTATATTAGGTTAAAAATGATTCAAGTCAAATACTATTATACGCTAATGGGACACACTTGGTAATATAAAATAAAGACTTATGGGGACCACAAATTTGGGCAAAGCATTTAAAATATTCTAGTGGGTCCCGAAGCAATACGGTTCGGTTCGGTTATACATCGGTTCGGTTGGTTGCTTCTGTTTTTTTTTTTGGTATTTTAAGAATAGAAAACCGAACCGAAACTTAAAGTTCGGTTAAAAAATAACGGTCGGGTTAATGCTTTTGTTCGTTTTTTTTGGTTTATTTGGTTCAGTTTTCTGCTCACCCTAGGGGGTCGTGTATAAATCTCACTATGCTGAGTGGCGGCCAAGTACTCAACAACTCAGGTCAGCTGACGCTGCATCTGTAGCATCCCCCGCTCCATGACCTGTAACCGGGCGTCAGTGCTGGTATCCAAAAGCAAGGCGCGATATGTACGGGAAACGTGTTGCGATGATAGCTGATATCAAAACAATATAATAAATGTACCTCATGTGCGTCCAAATCAGCAGCTGCGTCCCCACCAACATCCGCATCCCCTCCGCCGCCCCCAGCACCCTCGTTGACTGGCTCGTCGAAAATCTGCACCTCCACTGCCGCGAGTGGGGGAGGCTGGACTAAAGGCACCAGGACGTAAGAGGCGCGCGCCCCAACCCTTGTCACGAGACGGTTGCACGAGCCGTTGGGCCCTTAAGTCGCTGAAGAATATGCATGCTCGAGCGATGGCTGCGGTCCCAACGCTGAAGAATAGTTTTGCTATACTTACTATATGATTTTTGTCTTTTAATTTTTTTTTAATAAAACTATCATCTGGACAAGGAAGCAAAACTACATACCTGCACTTTAGCGGGCTTCAATCTGTTGGTGATTTCTAAGGTGTTCATTTAAAGTACTCTACAAATGCTAAGATCTGCAATCATTTAACTACTGTTGTGTTTACTTTAAAATGATTATTGTGATACATGTAGAGTTACTCATCTGTTCATAGGACTTTACATACCAGATTATGCTATCATAATATCACATAATACGGGATTTCATGTGTCATGTTGGTAGGTGTTAGTTTCAATTCTTATCATTAATTTAGAAAATATTGCAGCAACCTCTCCTAGTAATTATGCCAGTAAGCCATTAATTAGCTGTAGTTAACAGGAACAAGAAAACCTCATACGTTTAACTTTTCCGTGTTTAATCGGTTGTTCCGTTTTAGTTAAATAAGCGAACATGAGCATACCCCGTTCATGTTCGTTTACATGCCTAGTAATTATGCGATTAATTAACTGTACTTACAAATATAATGATATATTTGACACGTCTTAGTGTTAGTGTTTGTTATCATCCAGGCTCTCGAATGTATTCCCCGACACAATGTACTGGCTTGTGGTCTAGCAATAGCTGCCCTCTTCACACAAGCACACCGGTTCAAAAAGTGACATCATGACATTTTAAACCACTTTCATATTTTTTTGAATAAAAACATCAGAAATAAAAATATAACACACAAAATACCTTTACCAATATCTTCAATGCCAAACACATTAACAAGGCATTTTTGTTCACAAGTTTCTGAACATCATCGTCCTCAATGTATTGCAACAATACAACCTTTAATAAAACGTTTAAAACAAGGTCTCGTATATTCCGTCACGAGCCAATATACAATTTATCCGTAAAATATTATGTTGTTACCTCAGAAAGCATCTGGTACCAAGCAGTTGCAATAGGAGACCACTTGGCATGTGTTTAACACCACCTTTAGCAGCTTGTGCTTCTAGCTCAATTTCCCGCATATGTGTAAAATCAGAATTTAGTGCTTTTGTTTACAATAGTTAATAGGAAGATTAAGATCAAATAGATCAAATAGAATTTAGTTAGATAATCTGGTAGATCTGGAAATAAAGTGAAATTATATAGAAACATCAAGATGCCATAATCCAATCTCATCCGCAAGAGTAAAACATAAAAAGGTTTTACACTCACCTTAATCTTGTTTTCTGGGCCGGGCTATTATTTGGGTAAAATATGCCTAACTCTTTACATCACCTTTTATTGGAACTAATTATAGTCACACCAAAGTATTATTGAAACATAAAAGGAATCAAAGTTAGGAAGCAACATGAGCATTTGATGACCCCCACAAAATTTCCAACAAAAACACCATATTAATCATCCAACAACACACCAATCAACTGAGACCAAAATGCATATTGTTGTATACTAACCTTGAGTGTGTTTATTTTCCCAGTAGCCATGAACCATTCCATCTTTGACAAACAGAAGTTGTGTTGTGTTGCCCTATTAGAATTTCAAGATTAGAGAACAGATGGGATTGAAATCAACTGATTACCTTGAATCAGATGAGAGAATGAGAACCAATGTCGGCTTCAAATAGCATCTTCAATGACGCGTTAATGAGAGAATGATAATGATTGGCATGAAGAGGAGAGTAATTGAAGGAGCAATAATAATTATCGATGTTTACCAACATTAAACGTCAATTAATTGACGAAGAAAGTGACTATTAATGGAGCCGGACGACAGTACAACTGAAGGTATAAGGTCGTCGGTCGGTCGGTCGGTCGGTGAAGAGGTAATCAATTTTAGCGGGTCTCCTTTTAACAGCGGTTGAAGGTTCAATTACCATTTTTTCCATTTTAAATGTTAGGTGAGATAATAAAAATAGCAGAAACGCACTTAATTTGGATGTGTCGATAGTCACAACTGATATTGAAAGGCTTCTAAAAATGTACTAATATGCTTATTAATTAAAATCATTAAGTCTTGTGGGTTCCGTATCTTAGGAAGGTAGAGAAACTGAAATGTCTAATTTAATGAATAAGCACCATTGTAGGTTAAAACCTTGTAAATATTAGGATCTAATCTCACTTAATCGGCACACAATTGTGGCGCCCCATTAATTAATAAAAATGAGCATTAAAAGTTAAAATAATTGAGAAAGATCCAATAATTTAGTGTCTCCCTTCGGGATTGTACTTGAAGATGACATCTATGGATGAGGATCGATAAAATTGTGATTAAAGATCCAACAACCTATGTGTTTTCCCTCGAGTTAGCAGCTTGGCGTCCTCTAGGTGAGAATCAATGAACGCTCATGAATAAGAACCAACAGTTTATATGCTTCTTGCTAGGCTAGTAACCATGGTGAGAACATCCATGGGTGAAGTTTGTTATATAATCAAATGCAAATGTTCAAATCATTCATTCATCCATTTGTCCATCTTTGAGGTTAGGTTATAATATTTACAGGTTTTTGGATGACAATGGTAGAAAAATCTTTATGGTTTCATCTTTGCTTTGACATATCTGAAACAAATTAGGCGAATTTGCGATTCTAGGTGTGGGTCCCTTAGACTGAATGCTAAGTTGAACTTAAAAGCTAAACACGACTAGGGATGGCAATGGGTCTGGTTCGGGCCGGGTATTGATAATACCATGCTCAGACCCGTTTGTAAAATTGTGTCCCATACCCGGTTCGTTACCTGTCGGGTATTTTTTATGTAATTACCCATCGGGTATCGGGCATACCCGCAGGTATCAGGTATTCTCGTTAGGACTCTCAAGTACATTTTTTTATCATTATAATTATTTTATACCTTTTATTCATATAACAATTATTACAAATTTAAATATAATACACTTTATATATATATATATATATATATATATATATATAAGCGTGACAATAAATAAATAATATTATTATAATTATTATATAGTTTTTTTTATATATGCTTCACAACCTACGAAATACAAAGAATTTTTTGGGTATATGATTCGGGTATATGGTTTGGGCAAACGAGTATGTGTTTTTTTTGGTAATCGGGTATCATCTAATCTCGTACCCGGCCCGTACCCAAGAAAATTTTTAAATCCTAATCTCATACCCGGCCCATACCCATCGGGTTTAGGTATACCCGTCCCATTTGTTTCGGGATTCGGGTATACTTGTCGGGCTCAGGTTTTTTTGCCATCCCTAAACATGATTAGGGGTCTGATTTGTCGGCGGTTGGGTTTAAGTGGATAGCAATGCTGGCAATCGCTTTTTTGCATTATCTGTAATTAATTAACCTAAATGTTTTGGAAACAAGTTTCCGATTATGATTCTCCATTGTAAATCTTTTTCAAGAAGAAAAAGGATAAGTGTGGGGATGTGATGTATGGTTGAAAGAATGTGTTCAAAGTGTTTGATATTGTGCGTTTTGATTATTTATATGCATCGAACACGAGTACTTTGAGTGGTTTGTTTGCTACAAGGGCTTGGAGCTTAGATGAACTAATTTTGAGCTCTTAGAGTAATGAGGAGTCGAGTTCTGGAAGAAAGGAGGAAACCTAGGGCTCGAAAAGATAAAAAGGTTAAAGAAAATGAAAAATATTAAAGCTGGTACTATAGCAGGCGTAGGCTACGGTGGCCGGCCGTAGCATACGGTTCTGGGTTGTGTAAAGGAGACTGTAAAGTAGAAGTTGAAGGTCATAGCCTATGGCTTCGCCGCAAGCTACGGTGGCTGGCCATAGGCTACAGCCCAGCCTAAAGGGATTTTTATTTTATTATTTAATCCATTATAAGCCTAGAAAAAAACCTAATCGATCATCACTCATTATCTATCATTGAGGGACGATTTTGGGGCAATATTCTACCATTATAACACTTCTGAATCATCATAATCATTCATGCTCTCACCTTCTCAACCAAGAATCAAGACAATCGTGATGAACATGCAAGGCTAAAGATCTCATAACCATCTCTGGGCGTAGGGTTGAGTTGTATTTTGGTTTTTTGGTACTTTAAACCTTAACTTTGGATTTGGACTTGGTTAATCATTCGGTTAGTTGAATCTTTGCTTTTGTTTGTGTGCTTAAACAGTGTTTCGTAATTGAATGCTTTGAAGATTTATTAGTTAACTGATTTGTAGTCATCAACATTTAGGATTGAGTTCTTATCGTCATTGACCCGTCTATCATTAACCATAACATTGATTTCATTCGCCAAACTTAAAACTGATAATCAATTAGATCATTGTTTTAGTCGTGCCAATCACTCGGATTAAGTTCTGATAATCAGCATAGCCAAACATTTAGTCTTTTGGTTTATTTATTCAAACAAAAATATTTCCCAATAGGTTTAATTACTTGTCCAACTTGCTTCAAAACCTGAAACCTAGATATTGGTTATTCTCTCTCTAATATTGTTTTATAATCAAAGCGTAATAGTTCTTCAATAGTCAAATCATTCAAACTGCTTGACATCGTCCGTCCATTTAGTTTATCAATTAAAAAGTCATGAGCCAAACTTGCACTTTCCACTGATTCCCTATGGATTCGACACCTTACGTCCCTTATTAGTAAAGGTATTTTATAATTGCTTTGATTGACCTTTCGACGTTGATCAAACTCGCAGAAAAATCAACCAACTAACCCGAGGAGTGAATACAAGACAAAAAGAATAAACTTGAACTTGAGCGGTTTTACTTTTCTAGTATATATAGGCCAAGAATTGTTAAAACAAGGTCAAAATGAATTAAATTGATGGCTAGTCATAAGGCTTAAAATCATTTGACCAAATACTAGGAATCATGCACACAAGTTATAATTGTGTCTAAATACTTGCTATAATGTTCAAAACAAATCAATAAGCAAGAAATTGGTAAAACTTGATGTAAGCTGTGAAACAAGCTCCATTTGACTGATCTAGGCCTCCCTCGCGTATCGCGACGGGTAAAAGGCAAGTGGTCGTGTAGCGTGACCCAATTTGATAAGCGAGTGACCTAGGATCGTCATGCTATGCGACGGACACAGCTTTATGTCTGTCGCAGCGCGACGCGACTAAAATCACATATAATTCAAAAAAAAATTGGGCCCAACTGGGTGTCAGGCTGGGGTTCGTCGACCACCCAGCTCCCCTAGGCCCGTCCAAACCCCTCGCTGCTCGAACTCGCTTGCTGCTCGTTCGAAAAATGCTTGCTCGTTTTTCGCTCGATTGCAAACGAGCAGATCTGCTCAGTTCGGTTTATAAACGAGTCAAGCAAAGAGCAAAGGTCTGTTTGTTCTGGTTTGGCTCGAATATATTTAATTTGTTATAATTATATATGAAAAAATACACAAATAAATAAATAGACACCAAACATAATATATAAGCATACAATTTTTTAAACTCTTTGAAATTTTTCCTATTCTGACAATTTTATAATTTCATTAGTTGGATTCAAGTTTTTGAAATACTAAAAGTTTGTTTACATGTTAATTATATCTAACTTCAAATTTTTTTCTCATAAAAAATTACAACATATTAAACGTTTGTCTAAAAACTACTAATTTGTTTACAAAATATATTATTTACACCTTTAATCTTGTTTCTTATTGAAAATTTTAGAGTGAAAACGAAATAAAAAAAAATGTTCGAAAATCACTCGATGCTCGATTCAATTTTGGTTCATTTCAATTTTCACTCAGGTCGAATTTCAGTCGTTCGGTTCGGTTGTAAACGAGCCAAGCAACGAGCAAGCCTTCGCTCAGTTCGGCTCATGAACCCTAGCCCCCCCCCCCATGTTGATCAATGTCGAAAGGTCAATAAAAAACATTTGTAAAATACCTTTACTAGCAAGGGCAAGTAAGGTGTCGAATCCACAGGGAATCAGTAGAAAATGCCAATCGAGCTTAATGTATAATAAATAACTATGCTAGGTGGACAGACGATGTCAAACAGATTAAATATTGATTTATTTGTAAAACAATTAGAGAAAAGTAACCAACTCCAGGTTTCAGGCTGTGAAGCAAACTAGACCAATTGATTATACCTATTCGGAAAACTCGTTTGGTTACACCTATAATCAAAAGACTAGATATTTGACCTCGCTTATCGTCAGAACTTAATCTGAACAATTGGATTAGTTGAATAAAAACCTAATTAATTATCAGTTTTAAGGTTTGATAAATGTAAGTGATTTAATGGCTAGAGATAAACGGGTCAATGACTCTAAGAACCTAATCCTAAAAGTTGATGACCACAAATCAATTAACTGATAAAATCACAAAACATTCAATTACGAAAAACTGTTGAATGCACAAACAAACGCAAAAGATTAATCAACCGAATGACTAATCAACTATAGTTATGCAAAGATTCAAAATACAAAAGGTCTTGCTTACAAACACAACCCTACCCCCAGAGATGGTCACAGAAGCTTTAGCCTTGCATCTTCATCTTGAATAGTTTGATTATGGTGTGGAAGGATGAAAGCATGGATGATTGCGGTGATTACTAGGTGTTGGGATGGTGGAAAATGGCTTCCTAATACCCAAAAATGGCTGGGAGAAGTTCCCTCTTCGTAACCCTAAGGTTATATGTATATATGGAGGCAAAAACCTAAAATCCGCGTCTTTTTACGAAATAGGCCGCAATTTGTGCTCAGAGGGCCGCAACTTGCGGACTCCTTTACCAAAATTGCTTGATCTGCGCCTCTGCATGCGGCCCTCCTCATCAGACAGGACCACAAATTGCGGCCTGTATGGTCTTCTTCATTTTTTCTCCATATCTTGACTATCGGTCTCATTCATCTTCGTTCTAACTTTCGAGTATCATCCCAATACTTTCCATTAAGCTCCATTTAGCTCCATTAAGCACCAACACACCTGCAATCATAAAAGATCTCAAAGTAATCATGTTCGATATATATAAATAGCTAATGCACACGATATTAGACATTAAAAACGCATTCTTTTACCCACTCATCACATCCCCACACTTATCCTTTTTCGTCCCGAAAAAGTTTTACAATGGAATCAGAACTAGAAATTGTCTTTACAAAGAACTTAAGTTATTTTTATTAATTACAGATAACACAAAAACCGTTATTGCCGATATTGTCATCCACTTAAACCCATGCCCTAATACTTACCGGGACAAATAAGGCGTGACAATTTCATTAGTTTATATGATTAAATGTTTCCACACATCAAAGCCCTGAAGCCGCCTTACCATGCTTTATTATAGTTTTACCGAGCCGAACCACCCCAAACTGACTTAAACCTTAGAGCTAGATGATCAAAACTATGCACAACCATGTGTACCATTTTAAGCCCATATGTAATAGCTAAAACAATCATGGATATTTTATCGAACCAAAACCTAAACTTAAGCATCAAAGTCTACCAGAATGGCCATTAGATACGATTAAGGTGCAATTATGTAACTAACTAGAAAATAGCCCCCACTACATGGTATACCCCCGTTATCAAGCAACACCTAAAAGCCTATCACCATGGGTGAGTATGCACGAATTCATCTGTAGGGCTTACATATGACGTGTCCCGTGTGGTCCGTTTCTTAATGGTAATGAGACGCGAGCACGGGGACCCCATATGACTAACAGCGTGGATGATCAAGTCAGTAGTGTAATTGTACTTTAAAAGCACGTAATGATCATGTTTAATGACTTATGTTTGGCAGATAAACTGCGGGTTTGCTCTTTGAGCTCTTTTATATTCATAATCCACTTAGGAGATATGAATACCCAGATGATATACCGCATAAAGACCCCTGGTGTCCGAACTCTAGAGCATCCCATCAATACAGGATTTAAGGTTATAAAACCATACACCTATGAAGCGTTAACCACTTAAACTAGAGGTATTTTCGTTATGTTTATATCACAAGCCAGCTAGCATACTCTAACGTTAAGCCTATCCAAGCATCGTTCAGTAGTCTATTCATATTTTAAAATTTTCTTTTGGTGATCAAATCTAACAAAAAGGCTTGAGTATGGCCCGACCTTTCATCCCAGTCCTCACATAGGCTTAGCTAAACAAACAAGACCCGAAAATGTTTCCCACTAAAATCAAGCAATTAGAGGTTCAATTGAGTCAACAGCCAAACCGTCCTTTCATTCTTAAGGGCTGAGCCTACCGACACATCCCAAATTAAGTGTGTTACTGTTCTTTTATTGTTGTTGTTATTATTATTATTATTATTTTATTTATTTATTATTTTTTTAAAAATTTTTTTGTTATTATTTTTTAACAGCTCCAGTTTTTCTATCATTTTTCATTGTGTATAAGTATAAAATTTTCGAGACATTCTTAGCATTACCCGCATCCCCACACTTAAACATTACATTGTCCCCAATGTAATTATTCATTTAAAATTCGAGTGTGACACATGGGAACTTAAACATTTTAACAACCAAAGTAAAGGAAAGAGACACATTCACCTGATTTGAATCTCTCTTGTCAAACGGGTCCTGTTGATAAATACTGTTGCAAACTTGACCCGAACTCCTTGAACTTTGATGTGACAATATATAATCCATCAAATCTTTACTAGACCACCATGACCTTCCCCACACTTAGGGCTTACTATAACTACAAAACACAAACAAAAAGTAGCACGCAAAAGAAAACTAAAAATAAAGAAAACAAACAAAACAAACTAAAAGGTCGGGTTGCCTCCCGATCAGCGCTAAATTTTTGTTAAGGTCTTCAGCCAGACCGTTACCTTATTTGGTGATTATGGTGGTCTAATGGAGTGTTTACCTTCCTTCGCTTCATTCTTCTTACTTCTCCAACAGAGTGATAAATTATCCATAGTATTCCACCTTGGCCCAAAACACGCCACCCTTCTTTGTTCATTCTCAAACCCCGGTGGCTTCTTTACCTTCTCTTTCTTTGACGGTTTCTTCTTCCTCTTTCCACATGTCTCATCATTACCCACCTTTTTACTCGCAGCCTTGATATCATCACTTGAAGTAGACAACTCCTCAATTAGAATTTCTACTGCATTTAACTCCTCTTTCTCTCTCTCCCGATGTGACCTATCAAACACAAAACCCTCTTCTTTGGTGTCATCCTCGCTTACATGAGGAAGACACCTGTTAGTAGCACCTGACCTAGAATATTTATTTTCAAAAGAATAATCAAATGAATTTGAAAATATATTTAGAACAAACTTACGGTTACCAAAGGTCATGCACACTGTTCCGTCTCGGCAATTGACTCGAGCATTTGATGTTGCCAAAAACGGTTTCCCCAATATCACTCGAGGTTCTTCTTCATTCTTTGCTGGTGCATAATCAAGAACAAGAAAGCCTTCAGGATAGTAAAAATCACCAACCTTTACCGCGACACCTACCAACTTCCCCCGGGGCCGTCTTTGAGTGAAATCAGCTAACACCAAGGTGGTGTCAACTTCGTGTAAAGGTCCAAACTCAAACCGGTCATACACACTCCCCGGTAGAACACTTACACTCGCACCATAATCAACAAGTGCCTTGGTGGTCTTGAACTCACCAATCTGAATGGGGATGAGTGGTGCCCCTATTTCAAATTCTTCAACCGCATTGTTCACCCCATTATCTTCAATTGTGATGGCACTAACGTGCATGTTTTTACCACTTGATGAACTGCTACCCTGATGGTTGGGGTTCTTCTAAGTATCACTTGGTAGCTTGGAAGGATTTCTCTTCAATGTGGCCAACTCTTTAGCCAATTGGCTCATCTGCTTGTCTCTTGCAGTGTTTGCCTTCTCTTGAATCTCCATCCTGCGACTCAAATCTTTCAAGAGTGTCACAATTTCTGAATCTTGCAAAGAATTTTGACCTTGAGCGGCCCCTTGACTTTGCTGACCCTGCTGATAATTCTGCTGATAACTCTTGTTGTAACCCCCCGGCTCTCTCTGATTGTACCTGCTTTGACTGTTACTTGAACCATTCTCATACTGCCTCTGATTTGACTGATAACTGTTTCTCTGAGTATTGCCTTGGAAATTTGGGTTTTGTTGGGTATTCGGGTTTCCATAGCTGAAATTAGGGTGGTTTCTGAGGCCTGGGTGGTATGTGTTAGAGTTCATATTACCATTTTTATTGTACCTTTTCTCTCCTTGTACAAAATTTACCTCTTCTTCCTCTTCATCCTCCAACTCTTCCACAACTCCACAGCTCGCTACCTCATGCCCCAACTCACCACATTGTTCACAAACTGGATATGCTTTTCCCGATTTCCCTTTTTCTTTCGTACCAGCAACCATTAATTGATCCAGCTTCTTTTCTAACAGTGCCATCCGATCATCTGAACTTCCACTGTCTACTGCTTTCACCACCGACCTCTTTATCATTTTGTTCGACTGGGCCTGTCTCTTAGAATTCATAGCATGTCTCTCCAAATGCCCCCAATCCACATGTTCATCATTAGTCAGAAAAGATCCATTAGTGGTAGATTGGAGGTCTCGCAAATCGTCAGTCGATAAACCATCATGGAATGCCTTTATCAGTTCCCATAAAGCTAAACCATGGTGAGGGCAAGTCCTCAACAACAACTTGAACCGCTGAAAAGCTTCATAAAAAGTCTCTCCTGTACGCTGCTGATAATTTCTGATAGATGTTCTAGCTTCTGAGGTTCTTTGTGGCGTATAATACTCATCTAAGAACTGTTGTGCCAAATCTTGCCACATATAAATACTGGATGACGGCAATGAGAGAAACCACTGCTTTGCTGTATCTTTCAGACCGAATTGAAAAATCACCATCTTTACCTCATTTGCAGTGAATCCTTGATTGGAGATTGTTGCACAGATTGACTTAAAATTGCTCAAGTGTAAATACGGTTCTTCTGTGGCCTTTCCATGAAATGTAGGTATCCCGGTTAGACTGCTCTGCCTGACTGAAAATGTTCTTCCATTTCTCACCGGAATGATAATTGGCAAAGGATTTGTAGCTACCTGTGGAATAAAATGGCTCTGAACCCCTCGAACGGGTGGTGGAATGAAATCTCTCAGGACCCCGTCATCAAACTCATAGACGGGAACCTGTGGTTCTCTAAAAACTGGACGTCTCTGTGCTTGCCGATACCTCGGTTGCTGGTTCGGTTGACGATTTCTGTTAGGTACCCGACCATCTTGAGGGAATTGTCGTTGATGCCTCTCGTATTACCGATCCCCATTGTAATCCTCATATTCTTCTTCATCTTCCGGCTCAGGATCCCACTTTTCCATCTCATCCTCATTTTCAGCCCTGTCGTCACCTAAATCAAATCCGATATCATGTTTCGCAAATTGAAACGACCCTTGACGGTTCCTTGGTTCCGAATGAATTGATTGATTATCGTCAAGGTTTTGCGGTCTTCGATTCTGGTTCCCCCCTGCCCCCCACGGTTCACTTGATGTCTGTTACGGTTCACATTCGGATTCTGGTTGAATACGGGCTCGTTTTGTGTGATTGGTTTGGTTCAATGGTTGGTTTTGAGGTTCTGGTGGATGTACCAATGGTTCTTGGTTATTTTGTGTACTCATGTTCTCCTCTTTCGGTTTTCTGTTGAGAGTTGTTTTCTGAGATGCTCGATTCCTCTTTGCTGTCTTTTCAATCTCAGGATCAAACTGAAGTGGTTCCTTCTCACGAGAATATCTTGTTTGCATTAACCTGGAGAACTCTTTGCACACACTAAAACACCAAACCTCGCGTAAAATCAAACGAAGAAAAAGAAATAAAAATTGAAATTAAAATTAAACTTAACTAGACTAACTAACTAAACTAGCACTTTGTGCGTTGATTCCCCGACAACGGCGCCATTTTGATCGATGTTGAAAGGTCAATCAAAAACATTTGTAAAATACCTTTACTAGCAAGGGCAAGTAAGGTGTCGAATCCACAGGGAATCAGTAGAAAATGCCAATCGAGCTTAATGTTTAATAAATAACTATGCTAGGTGGACAGACGATGTCAAGCAGATTAAATATTGATTTATTTGTAAAACAATTAGAGAAAAGTAACCAACTCCAGGTTTCAGGTTGTGAAGCAAACTAGACTAATTGATTATACCTATTCGGAAAACTCGTTTGGTTACACCTATAATCAAAAGACTAGATATTTGACCTCGCTTATCGTCAGATCTTAATCTGAACAATTGGATTAGTTGAATAATAACCTAATTGATTATCAGTTTTAGGGTTTGATAAATGTAAGTGATTTAATGGCTAGAAATAAACGGGTCAATAACTCTAAGAACCTAATCCTAAAAGTTGATGACCACAAATCAATTAATTGATAAAATCACAAAACATTCAATTACGAAAAACTGTTGAATGCACAAACAAACGTAAAAGATTAATCAACCGAATGACTAGTCAACTATAGTTCCAATGCAAATATTCAAAATACAAAAGGTCTTGCTTACAAACACAACCCTACTCCCGGAAATGGTCACAGAAGCTTTAGCCTTGCATCTTCATCTTGAATAGCTTGATTATGGTGTGGAAGGATGAAAGCATGGATGATTGCGGTGATTACTAGGTGTTGGGATGGTGGAAAATGGCTTCCTAATACCCAAAAATGGCTGGGAGAAGTCTCCTTTTCGTAACCCTAAGGTTATATTTATATATGGAGGCAAAAACCTAAAATCCGGTCTTTTTACGAAATAGGCCGCAATTTGTGCTCAGAGGGCCGCAACTTGCGGCCTCCTTTACCAAAATTGCCTGATCTACGCCCCTACATGCGGCCCTCCTCATTAGACAGGACCATAAATTGTGGCCTTGATGGCACAATTTGCGGCCTGTATGGTCTTCTTCATTTTTTCTCCATATCTTGACTATTGGTCTCATTCATCTTCGTTCTAACTTTCGAGTATCATCCCAATAGTTTCCATAAAGCTCCATTTAGCTCCATTAAGCACCAACACACCTACAATCATAAAAGATCTCAAAGTAATCATGTTCGATATATATAAATAGCTAAAACACATGATATTAGACATTAAAAACGCATTCTTTTACCCACTCATCACATGTATTAAGACATATAATCAACTCCAAATTCAGATATTCCATTCAATAGATGTTCATGTAACATACAAGAGGTCAATTATGTGTTCTATTAATTAAAATAAACAAACCCTAAAATGAGAAATATTACAATTTAATCCAAGTTAAAAGTTTTATCCTAGTGAATCAAATGTTTAGATTACATCAAAACAGAAGACAAGCAGGCAACAAGTTGTGCCGCTACCCACTTTTGAATTGCAAAACCCAATCTTTTAAAAACTACATTTGCTGATCTTGGAGTCATAACATTTCTATGCATGACCCGCTGAACACGGGTAAGTAACTCGACAGCTTCAGGCACGAGGAAACCAAAAGTGTCAAAAGCAAAAGGAATAAATACATGTTGGTTGTCAAGACACGCCTTCTCATGTTTAGCCACATTGCCTGAAGCAGCTTTTAATGCGGCTTTACCAGCTGCGAAACCACTACTCCCTAGGCCCACCATAGGGGAAACCCCTGTTAAATCCACACACACGTGTTTTCCTCCTATCCATCCAAACACCAAAATGTCAGCCGGCCGAAGAGATGATCTTCCCTCCGACGGGTCAGTCAGGAAATTCACATCTTAATAGAAATTCCGGCCCGCCTGAATATATCAAAGAGCACATCCCTAACCAGATCGTGTCGATACTTGAACCCCAGGAACTCTTTACAGTGCACTGCGCCCCATATGAGTCTAAACACGCTTTACGACAAACAGGACATATCTCATCAACCGGGAATAGAGGAATCATGAGGCGATACTTAAGGATAGTACGATACTCCACTGGAGGCATATGTTGGCCTAATCGTCATTTAATAAACTAAAAACAAGTAGAAAGTGGATTGTGTTCTTCTTGGCACTCAATGACGGATGAAAAGCGCTCTCAACAACTGAAACTCGACCTATACTACTTTAGATGTGATGTGGAATGGGATGAGAATTATGGGTTTCAACCCTCTATATGGGGGGAAATTTTGGGCCGAGCACAACCATGCCAACATTATAAGCACGGTTGTAGCATTCATACTCCATTTGAATAGTGTGCGGTCTAACAGTTTTTGTTGACACAAGTGTGTGATTTGGGGAGCACGGATCTTGACTTTCAAGAATCGTGTAGGCCCAACCATGCAAATCTCGAGGCACGATCTTGACATCTTCATGTCGTGTCGGCCAACTAGGCATGCGCAAAAGGTATAGTCGTGAATTAGATAACTCATGCTGACCCAGTCATGCTTCTTAATTTGTATGATTGTGCTTCCTTGAGTTCTTATCAGACCAACCATGCTTGTGGGTGGCCACTATCGATACTTTGATGTGGCACGACTTTGGCTTCAGTTTTGGCTGGGTACTTTCTGGCCCACACTCATATTTGTTTCGAAAATTTTCCTTTCTCATATTTTTCTCATTGAAACGACAACTTTTTTGGCCCTGCTTATTTTTCAATGTGAAAGGACATTCTTTTAGACTTGATGGTTGATGTAGTGATGCAACTCATGGATAACGTGGGTGAAGTCATTGATAAAGCTGGTGGTGATGTCACTCATAATCTATTTTGTGAAGTCTCTCACATAATTTGGCTAGTTTCAATCTAAAAAGAAGTTTAGTCGATCATACAGTCATACTTAATATCCTTTTTAATGTATCTGATGCACAAAAAGTAACCTATTAGTTTAAAAAAAATAGTAGGGGGGGGGGGGTGTTTCCCTTTATTTCTTTTAACGGCGTTTGAAATTATTTCTAAAAAACCAATAAGTCATAAGAGAGGACGGAGCACCGATATGAATAAGATGCATGACTTCAAACCACATGGCGACATCACCCATTCCATGTGGTAAGGTGCATAGCTTCAATCCATGGCAAATGTTTGCCACATAAAATTGTTTCGTTGTACCATTGAAGAATTAAAAAAGTTCTATAGTACTTGTGGGTATGTGCTGTCAGTAATTTTATGATTTGTGGGTAATTAAGGGTGGAATTGAGGTGGCAATACAAAAAATACACAATGGATTCCATGGTTGTTAGGAGATCAAAACTGATTATTTTGATTTCTTATCTTTGTGAGATTTTACATGATGAAGATCTAACTCGACGTGTTCTATTTACTATGAGTAGAAGTGATCGGTTTTTCACAAATGTAAGGTGTTCTATTCATAACCCGGATGAAGCATGAAAATAATATTTTCTTAGGAGAAAAAATATAATTTATGTAACTTTTTGTTACATAAAAAACAATAAAAATTTAATTAAAATTGAGAGTCATGGAATGTGCTACACGCGCTTCAATGTTAGGAACTTCTAGGAAGCTAGTCACACTCACATGATCGTACTTTTAACTATCGAGTACCAACATGACCACTGCATCACAAAGATATCAAATTATCAATATGGTAAACTTCTTGGATGATGACATAAACGTTGCTTTTAAACATACATACACGCATATATACGTGCATATAAATTATGACATTGGTTATTCATACACCTTTGACCTATCCACACACCCTTTAACATGGGGTTCCATACGATCGTATAGCCCCTATACGATCGTATGTAAGGTGTGTGGATAACCAAAGGGTGTATGAATATCATATCCCTAAATTATACGTGTACATGCAGCAGTGCTCAATCATTATTATTATAAGTAGTAAGTAGCAAGATGAGTACCAGCTTAAAGAGAGGCAGGGCCGGCTCAACATCTCGAAGGCCTAAAACTAACTAAAATGTTGAGGCCCCTTTCTTTTCCTTTCTTTATGCGTATAGCGCTAGAGAGTATACCAGAATTATAGAATATGAATTATATATAGTGATAATGGATATAAAACAATCCTCCTTGGCTTATGGCCTATCAATTAATTACTGTTCTAAAAGAATTTTACTTTCAAAAATCCCATAACACATAACTCATATTTAAGATGGAGGCCCTATAAAACTGGAGGCCTAAAGCCATGACCTTATTTAGCTTACCCACGAGACGGCCTTGAAGAGAGATTCATGGAGTGCTGAAAAAGATGAGAAGTTGATATCTTACAATTACATCAAGAGATATGGCATCTGGAACTGGTCTCAAATGCCCAAATTTGCTGTTACATTGGGTCTTATATCTTTTAGATCACATATATGCATGAGATGAAGTTTAAATAAACTTATAAAATTTTCTTTTAAATATTTATATGTTTGTTCAAAAGTTGGAAGAGTTGCAAGCTTCGATGGATGAACTATTTGAAGCCTGACTTAAAGAAACGGGAGTTTTCTAAGGAAGAAGAAGAGTCCATCCGCCATCTTTATTCACTTCTCGGCAATAAGTATGTTGCTATTTGTTAAGAAAATGAAAATTAAAGACAAATTGGATTTTAATTATCCAAACTATCATCCATTAGTCAATGATAGTCTATACTTACCAATGATACTCATAACTTTCATCGCCTTACGTTACCAATGTCAATCACACTTAAACAAAAGACAACTTTGGTTGCCTAGCGGACAACTAACTGGTTTTTATTGCAATAAAATTTAGGGGTTTGTAGAGTTATTTCTTAGTGAAGTTTCATTAGTTACATTATAGGTACCAACTATCGGTCAATATGTTACAGTTTGAGTTATTAAGATTCAATTTACTTAATAAAAAGTATATTTAAAGCAATTTATTGACGTGGTAATTGGAATAGTAGGTGGTCCACCATTGCAGCGAGAATTCCTGAAAGGACCCGATAACGATGTAAAAAAACTTTTGGCATGCACATTTAAAGAAATGCGTGGGTGCACAAAGCCTACGAGTGTGCCAAACAGTCAAGCAAGATAACAATAACTCATCATCATTTGACAACATACAAGAGCCTACTTATCCTATGACCAATGACATCTCTTCATCTCGATGCACTACAAGTTCCGAGAATCACAGGCTCGAGTTTAGAGACAACCATACAGACACTAGTTCACAAGGAACAACCTTTGCTGATCTTCATTGTTTTTGGGACCAACTTTGTCCGTTTGAGAATTTGGAGTTAGAAACATTAGTCATCACATGGATATGTTTTCTAATCATGTTTTTCAAGATTCAAACTATGATCCGATAAGCTCATACACATCGTACAGCGATGACTACAATGGCAGTTTACTACTCAGCCATTAGAATATTATAATTGTAAGTTGTAGCAATTTCATTCAATAAAATGATCTATAATTTTAAGTTGTAGCAGTTTACTACTCGACCCTTAATTTGACTAGCCCTCAACCCCTATCAGTGTAACGTCGCAACCATATCAGGTGTGTGCCCCTCCTCAAAGACAACGGGATCGTGGTTGTGCGTCTCGTTGACTACCTCCAACTTCTCCCAACGAGTTTAAATGGGCAACCCCATATAATACTCCCGATATGCCTCACCATGGCCTTGAGTTTGAGTTCCCCTCCATGATTGCATATGAGGTCCACACTTTTGTTTCTTGACTGTTGGACCATGATAACACAACCATGCTCTCATCCTCTCTTCTTAGCCAATCCACTAACTCATCACGAGAATTAAAATACTGAAATCAAGTAACGTAAACTAATATTTAAAGTGTGTTAAAAAGAATAATAATAAGTTTAAAAAAACATATTGGGTCATACATTATCCGTTACATATGAAAATGCCGTCTCGCGTATGTAACGATCACCACCACCACCACCACCACCACCGCCTCCTTGATCGTCAGCCTCTTGAATGACATCCTCGACTTAATTCGGTACTGGTCGTGATAGGTACAGTGGCTCTTCTAATGGTAACTAGTACGAATTTTGGGTTCCGTAATACGAACCTGGTACGAAGACTGGGTTCTGTAATATAACCCTTTTACAAGTAACTGGTACGACGACTGACCATAAGGCTTTTCTTCCGGTGGGACTTCGTATGTAATTGACGTGCTATTATCCTCCGATCACGAAGGCTGACTACCACCTTATATGATATACCCAAAGAAAATATACTGGCAACATATCTTATTTAAAAAATAACTAGTAACTACTATTATATTATATAAATATACAAAGAAACCTGGTCAGGATTTGGTAAGTCGGAATGCTTGTTATATGCATAGCCTGACTCCCTGTTCAAGTCTGGAAGTACATTCAAATTTGGTAAGCCCGGCTGCTCCGACTGATCGCTATATGCATAACCCGACTACTCGTCGTTCGAGAATAGAAGCAAATGATCATACCATGACATTTTTTGTGTTGTGTGTAATGTATGTTGTTGTGTTTGTGAATTGTGATATATGGAGAGAAATGAGGGGAGCTGGAAGGCTTAAAAATTCAGATTTGACTCAATCCGCCGCAGATAGCCCTATCCGTGGCGTATAGGATACGAGGTTTGACTGATTTGATTGTCGCAGGTTGTCGGGTACCGTATCCGTCACGTATAGCCCTATCCACGGCGGATATGGTGCAGCATACGACAAAACCCCCCCATCCGCTCTATCCGCCGCATATAAGGTGGGCGTCTCCAACTTCATTTGAGTGTTCCTAACAGGACCCTTTTCATATTTTGACCCTAAGCCGTAACCCAACCCGTAATGATGAAAGACAAGTCCAACGATTTATGATGACAAAGATGAGGAAGAAAATCAAGAACAAGAACATGAAGATAAACAACAAGAAAAGAATTAAAGAACTTGTAAGCATTGGAATAAAAACCAAAAAGATGTGGCCAATGCTTTGGTTCATATTCCCGAAGGCCCTACAGTCGGAAATCAAGAAAAGCATAACAATTTGTTTGGGTCGGAGTGCTTGATCATTGCAAGTCACTTGTAGGTGGAAGCAACCGAACAATTCAAGAAATATATTTAAAATGGAGCACTTTAGATAAGAAAATCAGTTGGTTCAACATAACGTTGATTCAAGTGGTATTGTTTCTATCATATTTATTTTAAGTTCTTAATTTTGTTAATTTTTATTTCTAAAACTATACATGTAGGACCGCATATGTATGCCCGTCTTCGAGAATCATAAAAACTTTTTGGGTCGAAGGCGAAAAAGACTTTAGAGCTTAAATTAGTTGAGTAATTAAGTTTAAACATTAAGAATAAAAAAAATCAATATATATATATATATATATATATATATATATATATATATATATATATAAGTTTAAGTTCATGAGAGAAATGAGATTACTGTGAGAAATGCGAGAAATGAATATGAATCACTAGTTTTATTTTAGGTTTTAAATGTTTAAAAATAAATAAAAAAATGTAAATGCAACAATAAATGCATTCTCTCTCTTCAATTAATACAATTAATAAAACAATAATAAATCACTCTCCAATTATGGATACACATATCATATACGTGTGTAGGTTATATGTTTTTCGTGTGTAGGTAATATGTTTAAATATTCTTAGAATAAGTGTATGTTATATGTTTTTATTTAGGATGTATATTTTTTATTGACATTTAATGCTAACATATGTAAGATAGTTTTTTGTATTATTTATCACAATGTACCTACATGTTGATTGATATTGATATATTGAGTTGGAAGAAATTGGTTTTGGATAGAAAAAAAATTTAATATATGAATAAATTGTATTTGTGTAGGATAAAATTTTTGAGTGTAGGTTATATGTTTTTCGTGTGTAGGTTATACGTTTTCGTATGCGTGTGTATTTATTGATGCTGAATTTTGTGTGTCGGTTATATGTTTTTCGTGTGTAGGTTATATGTTTTCTTATTATTAGAACAAGTGTATGTTATATGTTTTTGTGTATGTTGTGTACTTTTTTGTTAATATTTGATGCAAATACGTGTAAGATAGTTTTTGTATTATTCATCACAATGTAACTACGTGTTGATGGAAATTAATATATTGAGTTGGAAGAAATTGGTTTTGGATAGAAAGAAAATTTAATGTATGAATAAATTGTATTTGTGTAGGATAAAAATTCAAGAGAGAAAAAATAAGTTATAAAAATAAATGAATTCTTATTATTTTTTAATTATAATAATTTGATTAGTTATATTAATTGTATAGATAACTATTATATTTATTAGTTATATTAATTAAAGAGAGGGTATGCATTAATACTTTCCTCATTTATCTTTAAGCATTTAATAAAAAAAATAAAACTAGTAGCCAATATTCATTTCTCACATTACTTACAGTAATCTCATTTCTCTCCTGAACCATCCCCCCCCACACATATATATAATTTAAAAAAAATCGGGCCTGTTGAGGTGTCAGGCCTGGGTCGTCGATCATCCGGCCCTGCCTCATAGCCGGCCTTGCGTCTATGGGCAAGTAGAAAACGCCGAAATTAATTTTATGAAGAAATCGTTAAAAGATTAGCAAAAGAAATAAGGTTTGAAAGGTTTTGGCCACATAGAATCATGAGGGATTGTAAGGTCTCATTCGAAAATATGGGAACCCATTCTATTGATGGATGAGAAATTTTTTGGTCAATCACAATAACAAGAAAATCATCAGATTTTTCCACAGCTACACAAGTTCAATGACGCTTTCATCAACCAAATATCGACCTTAACAAAGACTCAACACCGACAACGCCGACACGAACATGAAAGAAATCGAGCTAGTTGTCAAGTAAAGGAAGTTTGGCGATGATCGATGTTGCAAACTACAGAGTGTCGAAGGAAGATATGCTAAGGCATATATTGGATTCAATAAAGAAAAGAAAAGGGACGGATAAATTATAACCATGGTGGAAGAGCAACGGTCGACTATCCAGGATGAGCATTATGACTGGGATATGAAGACGTTTATGACCATGCGACCGAAACAATGCTGGAAATAATTCATCAACGTAAAAGAAAAATAGCGAAGAAGTGGGGGCGGCCTTGTAATCATGGCTTTACCACTCGTCATGAAATCATATATCAATACATGCAATCTTTCAATATCAAATCACATAATCACATATGCATTAAGACACATAATCAACTCCAAATTAAAACATTTCATTTCATAGATGTTCATATAACATACAAGAGTCAATTACCATGCATTTATCAATTAAAATAATAAAAAAAAACCTAAAATGAGAAATATTGCAATTTAATCGTTGTTCATTAAACTAAAAGCAAGTAGAAAATGGATTATCTTCTTCCTGGCACTCAACGATGGATGATCAACAGGTGAAACTCGACCTACACTACTTTAGAGGTGGTGTGGAATGGGATGAGAATTATGAGTTTAAAGAACCTCTATTTAGAGGGAAATTTTTGACCGAGCATACCTGTGCCAACATATAAGCACGGTAGTGGCATATATTCATGCTCCATTTGAATGGTGTACGGCCTGACAATTTCTGTCGGCACAAGCGTGCGATTTTGGGAGTACGGGTCTTAACTTTTTAGAATCGTGTTAGCCCAACCGTCTAATCTCAAGGCACTGTCATGACATCTTCATATCGTGTCGGCCAACTAGGCATCAGGGTCATCTCTGAAAATTTGCATGCCCCGGCCGAGCCAGAAAAATATGTCCTTTAAGACTTAACGTACTAAATAATGTTAACACATTTTTTATACGACGATTAAAGTTATGGTAATAAATATAAAAATGAGCAAAATCGTGGTATTAGAATGAGTTTATGACATAATCAGCTAATCGAGGATTTGTGAAGCTCTTCTAACATTTTTGATAGCAAATTGGTGAATCAACTCTTCACAGTTTATGCTTTTTAATATTTTGTTCTCAATAGCTATCATCAATAGTCCACTAAGTTTTTCTTGGGGCATTGTCGATCTCAATAACTACAATTTCGAAAAAATCCTTTCTTCAGATGTAACCGTGACTGCTAGTGTTCGAAGTCGACTTTGTTGTTATCTCCCATAGTCGTTTCTCTTTTTATTTATTTAACTTTATTGATTAAATAAATAACGAGTCTTTTTCAACTTTCAATGGGTCAATAAGTATTTTGATAATCCAAAAAAGTGAGTCTAAAAGGTGTTTGATTATTATAAATTAAAATATTAGAATTATAAGCGTTCAGTATTCTATATATAACATTGGGAATTTTTAAATTTTTTTGTAACCCCGAAAAAACGTGCCTCAGCCGGACGACCACATGGCACACCCTAAGAGCCGGCACTGCTAAACATGTGCAAAAGGCATAATCGTGAATTAGATAACTCTTGTTGATCCACTCGTGCTTTTGGTTTGTACCATTGTGCCATTGTCGTGCCACCATGCTTGGTCGTGTTTGATGTGACATGACGCGTACTTCAATTTGGCTCGGATACTTTTTGACCCACACGCATATCTATTTTGAAAATTTCCCCTTATCTTCAGAATTTTCTTATTGAAGCGACATCTTTTTGGCCCTGCTTAATATTCAGTGTGTAACGGCATTCCTTTTAGACTTGATGTTGATGTAGTGATGTAACTCATGGAGAACGTAGGTGAAGTCATTGATAGTACAAAACAGGTCTCTTAGAGCATTCCCAATCCATCCCCTAAAATTATGTGAGGAGGGTTTGTAAATTATAGGGTGGGGTTGTGAGTGGTTGTGAGTGTAAATTATAGGGTAGAGAGAGAAAAGTTAGTGATTTTTGTAAATTTGGGGAAAAGGTAGTGATTTTTTTGTAAATTATAGGATGAAGAAAGAAAACTGTAATGAAAAAGGTATAAAAAATATTATTTAATTGAACAGGAGAGAGAAATGTTGTGTTTTTTAGTGTAATTATATAATATATATGGATATAGAGATAGGAAACGGGATGAGAATGCTCTTAGAAGCGGTAAAAGGATAACTGTAAAGCGGTTTAGAACCGCTTTATATAGGCTCGCTGTTAATTGAAGTTTGGGGTCCCTTAGCAGCGGTTGTTGACTTTTTCTTAACTTTGAAGCGGTGCACTAATTTAAAGCGGTTGTATATCATAACCGCTTCTAACTTGCACACTAATTTTAGCTGCTATTATTTTTATTCCACCTTTCAGCTGCTATTTATTATTCATTAGTTTGCAACTTCAAACACCTTTAGCTGGATATTTTATTTAATAAAACTACTACAGTAACAATAACAATATTAAGCAACAAAAACTGTTTCATACATTAACAAAATCATACAAAATTTCCAAATTCAACAATACAAAAACATTGCAATTTTCCGAATTCAACAATGTCAAAAACATATAAATCCAACTTAACGTTGGGTTGTTTTCAAACAATCTATTAAAAAGCGACGGCATTACTCTCATTATCGTATTGTCAATCTCCAGCAGCATAGCAAATCCCGATTCCTGCCAAATCTAAAAACAATCAAATAAAACCACAATCTTATATATAAGAACCCAACAAACTTTAAAAAATAGCAACCTATCCAAAACTAACCCGTATACGAAAACCAGAAAAAAAAATTTAGACCTTTACTTTTGTTGGGTTCGTAGGCCTTGTTGGCCCGGTTTATTATATGAAGTCAAAAGAGGAGACGGGTGTGGGCGGTCGGGCCCAAGCCCGGCCCGGTTTAGATTTCTTGCATAATAATTTACTAACCCTAGTTCAGTCTCTATATAAACAACATTATGTACTTGTAATATTTGGTCACTCAATAAAGATATACCTAGTTGCCACCCGTGGACGTAGGTCAGTTTAGACCGAACCACGTTAAATCCTCGTGTTCGTTTACTGCTTTCGTGTGTGTGTTCAGTTTCGTGTGTGCGTTTAATCCTAACAAGTGGTATCTAGAGCTTAGGTTCGGATCACACGAAGAACACGGTGAACCAGTTCCGCGTGTCGCCGCCGCACCAGTGATCGGGGCTAGGGTTCCGCCGCGTTACCGCTAACTGCTGCTAGGGTTTCGCTGCCACCAGTTGCCACAGGTCAGATTCAGGTTGTCGATCTAGGTTTTCGGTGTTGGCAGCTAGCCGACGTATCCAGCGATCGACCGGAAGGTTGAAAAGAAGGCAGAAGTTTTGCGAGTCGAGATCCTACTTTGCAAAGTACGAATCAATAACAGCGAATCAAGATCCTATTTTCGTTGAAGAACAGTTTCAAGTCAGAAGAAATTTAAAGAAACTTAGAACCAGTGCCAACCGCGTTTGTCAGGTTTATCGTTTCAGTTTAAAGTTTCAGTTTCTGATTTTCAGTTCGATATTCCGCTGCGTATAAATAGGTTGATTTTTTAACAGAGTTCAGTAGAACAATCGTTAAGTTCAGGCTCGTGTTGCTGTGTCTGTCTCTGTTTTATCCAGTTTTTCGTTTTAGTCATTGCCATGGCAGAAGACGGAAAGTTTTCGATACAGAAGTTTGACGGACAGAAGTTCGGTTGGTGGAAGATGCAGATTGAGGCACTACTTTGTCAGAAAGACTTGGATGTAGTGCTTGAGGATGAAAAACCAGAAAAGATGTCAGAAGCAGATTGGAAGAAGTTAGACAAGAAAGCTAGGGCTTGTATTACATTGTCGTTGTCGGAAGATGTGGCGTTTAACATCATGAAAGAAACCACAGCCCGTGGTATGATGGACGCACTATCCAACATGTATGAGAAGCCTTCGGCAGCGAATAAGGTCTATCTTATCAGAGAGCTAGTGACAACTCGAATGAAAGAGGGTGGGTCAGTTACAACTCATATCAATAATCTTAATTCGATCTTGTCCCGCTTAGTGTCAGTTGGCATTAAGTTTGATGATGAAGTTCAAGGCCTCTTGTTATTATCCTCTTTGCCCGACAGTTGGTCGCAAACAGTGATTGCAGTTTGTAGTTCGTCTACAAATATTACTTTCGATGGGATTCGAGATCTGATTCTGGGAGAAGATTCAAGACGCAGAAGTTCAGGTGAATCATCAGGCAATATGCTAGTCACAGAAGGTAGAGGTAGGGGAAAACAGCGAGGCAGTGGGAGCAGGAAGAGGAGTCAGTCTAAGACTCGTAAGGATATTGAATGTTGGGGTTGTAAAGAGAAAGGACACTTCAGGAATCAGTGTCCGAATGGTAAGAAAGAGGTGAACGTTACAGAAGACGACACAGATGACGGGGTCAGTAGTGATGAGGCTTTGGTTTGTAGTGTTGAGAGTAGCGTTGATGCTTGGGTGATGGATTCTGGTGCATCGTTTCATGCCACTCACTGTAGTGAAACGATGAAGAATCTTAAATTTGGGGATTTTGGAAAGGTTCGACTAGCGAATGATGATATTTTAGAGGTTACGGGTATGGGAGACGTTGATTTGATAACTTCAGCCGGTACTTCTTGGACTTTGAAAGACGTGAGGGTTATTCCAAGTTTGAAGAAACGTTTGATTTCAGTTGGGCAGTTGGATGACCAAGGGCACGATGTTAAGTTCTGGAATGGGCAGTGGAAAGTAGTCAAAGGGAATCTCGTTGTTGCTCGTGGAAAGAAAATGGGTTCATTGTATATGGTCGGCATGTCATCAAAAGGAGTGGATCCAGTTTTGGTGAAAGACAAAATCCGGTTCACAGAATCTCGTGGGCAGAAGAAGGTTCGTTTTGCAAGTAACAAACCCAGAGCCAAAGTGAAGATTCAGGATGAACGAGCTAGGAAGGTTAAATCAGTTGGGGGACATCGTGACAGTGGGAGCACAGGTCGTGTTTCAGTTACACTTCCAGGTCGACAGTGGATTAAGAAAACCAGTATTCCAGCTGTAAAAGTCTCTCCAATGAATTACTTGCTGAATATGGAGAGTGTTTGTTCTCAGGTTATCTCAGGATCCGGTAGTTCGTTACAGTGGGAGCCGGTAGGGACAAAGAACGGGTCAGGGGCAGTTTCAGCCATGACTGACGTGTTGGAGCTCCGGGGAGCTTCAACGGGCCTTCAGGTTAATTGATGAGAAGGCGGTGGCAACTAGAAGAAGTTTAATGTTCAGATTACAGAAGTACAATCAGGAGTGCAGACGAGAGTACTCAAGGCCTCCGAGTGGGAGATTGTTGGGTTCGTAGGCCTTGTTGGCCCGGTTTATTATATGAAGTCAAAAGAGGAGACGGGTGTGGGCGGTCGGGCCCAAGCCCGGCCCGGTTTAGATTTCTTGCATAATAATTTACTAACCCTAGTTCAGTCTCTATATAAACAACATTATGTACTTGTAATATTTGGTCACTCAATAAAGATATACCTAGTTGCCACCCGTGGACGTAGGTCAGTTTAGACCGAACCACGTTAAATCCTCGTTTTCGTTTACTGCTTTCGTGTGTGTGTTCAGTTTCGTGTGTGCGTTTAATCCTAACAACTTTCACATTACCTCTAGAACAAAACCAGACCCAAACAAACTCAAGCCCGAATA
Organism: Bidens hawaiensis; assembly: GCF_021521415.1. Lineage (NCBI taxonomy): Eukaryota > Viridiplantae > Streptophyta > Magnoliopsida > Asterales > Asteraceae > Bidens > Bidens hawaiensis. The sequence goes on along the minus strand of NW_027496603.1, from coordinate 36,901 downwards.
ACCGAAACATATATTGTAACTAATCCCAAATTACTAAAATACCTTTGGTAACTTAATCACTAACCTGCTGTTATAGATATATTGTGTACACAACTACACGTCCACTGCAACTAACAAACTGATATAAGCGATAAAACACAAACTAATGACCATTGTGTCACATGAAATATAAACACATTTTAGATGTCGATAGCAACATTTTTTTTAGCTATTATAGTATTAGCTATTTATTTTTACTTTTGAACATAAAAAAATAAGTGTTCAGGTTTTGTTCTCAGAATAAAGTCCAAACAATCCAGCACAAGCCTGAATAATAAACCTGACTTGGGAGCTTAAAAAAACTGCAAACAAACTTAATATATAGTGTAATAAACAAATTTTTATATATAATTAAAAAAATGCTTACATTGTTGGCGAATTGATTGTAATAATGATAAAGAAATTTAAGCATATGCTTTATAACCATATATCCACATTCCCAAGTGTCTTGTTGCTACTTGCACTAGTGCACTACAGTAAAAAAAAATACAGTTAACTACTAACTAAAAACCAATCAACAAAAACTAAAGAAATAAAATATAAAACATACCTCAATCATTTTCCATGTAACTATTTCCCCAAAAGCATCTTGAATTATGTTCGAAAGAAGATATTAATCTTGGTCCTTTACGCCTTTTAAAGAGTCTAAATAAATACTTCTTTATTTTTGGGAGAAATTATAAACAAGGACCAATGATGACTACAAAACAGAAAGTAATAGAATAATTAGATTTAAAAAATGCAGTAATAAAATATATAAAAATTAATCAAAAGACCTAAAAATAAAATATGTATTACTCTAAATAGGGTGCAAGCAAATATTCTTCATCTTTATGAAGACTTGATAGGTCGATAATGTGAGTTTTAACGTCTTCGGGTTCAAGATAACTTCAAAAGGTGGTATAAATTTTTGTGGCTCTTTCTAAGCATGACTTTCTTTGGCTCATTGTCTTCAATCTTCCAATGAGCCTAATTATATCAAAACACATGTAATGAAATACTTAACAAATATTTCATGTGTATAAATTTACAAACACTAATTACAATACCTTATTTCCAACCATAGTTTTTCCCGCTCCTGCTTTGAAACCTCCTTACAACAAAGTGATACAAATCCTTGTTCTCAATTCTCCTCCAAGCCAAGTAGTATATCCAAAGGCAGTCGAACCCCTCGTTAATAAGCTTTCATCAAATTCAAGTTTTAAATCAGCATCATCAACCTTCTTCGACATTTATGTAACACGGCGTTTGGTATTTTTGACATTGCTATATTTAATATCATTCAAGTATTTAGAAAATCCAAATAAAAGAGTCATAATCATAACATACAAGTAAACAAATTGACTTTTTTTTATAAACAATGCATAAGTAAACAAATTGATTTTTTTTTTGTAAACAAAATAAAGTGTCAATCCATCTATGTAACACATATTAAAAAGCTACAATACTTAATCAACAAGAAAACAACGAATGGCATATTCACAAACACCTTGTGGGTATTCACATGTATTGTATAATTGAAGAACCGGCAAGCTCCAAATAGTTATTCTAACATATAAAAACCTCAAACAGTTACCTTTTTATGAAATTTGGAGTAAAAGCTTCAAATCGATGGCATTGTACCTCGTTTAGGGTTCGTCGTTTGGCCAGTTAAGATGAAGACGATGGCGGGTTAGGAGAATAGAAGACGATAGCGGTTTGAGACTACCTGATAGATTTGGGGTTTAGGGTTTGGAATTTGAAAGATTTGGGAAAAAGGAATGGTGGGATACATGAATAATGGCGGGTAATGAAATTAGATTTATGAAAAGCTCCTTTTTTACTTTCTTTTTGTGTTTAATTTGAAAATGTGAGGCTTGAAGAAATATACAAGCGTTGACTTTAACTTGAATTTGTTTGTGTTTGAAGCGGTTCCAACCCAAGACCGCTTCTAACCATTGAATTCTAAAACAATAAAGCGGTTATATGCTTTCAGCGCTGTTAACATAAAAATGAGACCGCTTTTTGTTGGAGGTTTTGTAGTTAATGCTGGTGGTCATAAATAATGTAAAAACAATAAGGGGGACAAGGATTCACATTGGATGCCATGATTGTTAAGAATATCAAAACTGATTTAATTTCTACGAGGCATTTTCTTATAAATCATATGATGGTAATTAATATATTCAAGGATTGAGTGCCAAATACATTGATTATTTTGATTTCTTATCTTTGTGAGATTTTACATGATGAAGATCTAACTTGACGTGTTCTATTTACTACGAATAGAAGTGATCGGTTTTTTTTTTACAAATGTAAGGTGTTTTATTCATGACCCTGCTAAAATTTGAAAGTAATATTTCAAAGATAGGATTTATGTAATATGTGAAAATAAATAAAAAAATTATTTTATTAAAATTGAGAGTCATGTCATGTGTTACACGCTTTTCAATGTTAGGAACTTCTTGGAAGCTAGTTGCATGATCGTAGTTTCTATTAACCTACATAGACCAGTGTGGCAACTGCATCACAAATATGGGAAACTTCTTGGATGATGATATAAACAAGGTTTTTAAACATACATACACACATATATACATATAAATAAATGTGTGTACATGCAGTAGTGTCTCAATCATTATTATTATCATAAGTATTAAGTAGCAAGATGAGTACCAGTTTAAAGAGAGTCTCATGGAGTGCTGAAGAAGATGAGAAGTTGATATCTTATATCCAAAGATATGGCATCTGGAACTGGTCTCAAATGCCAAAATTTGCTGGTAAACATATACACCATGTCTTATATCACATACATGCATGAGATAAACATTAAAGAAACTTATAAAATTTCTTTTAAATGTTTATAGGTTTGTCCAGAAGTGGGAAGAGTTGCAGACTTCGATGGCTGAACTATTTGAAGCCTGACTTAAAAAAAGAGGAATTTTCTAAGGAAGAAGAAGAGTCCATCCTCCATCTACATTCACTTCTTGGCAATAAGTATGTTGCTATCTGTTAAAAAATAAAATAAAAAACAAATTAGATTTTAATATTCCAACCTATCAACCATATGTCAATAATAATCTATAGTAGCAATGTGACTAATGATACGCTTGATACCAAACTAAAGGGCTCGAAGCTTATAAAAGCTTTACAAAAAGCAGCTCTTATGAATTTATGGCACAACTCTTTAAGCTGGACAAAGGTAAAGCAAACTATAAACAGCCAGGACTTCCTATGTCGAATCCCATTTTTGTATGCATTAGTAGAATACTGGCGTTATCAATGTCAATCACACTTTAACAAAAGGTAACTTTGGTTACAGCCCATTTCCTATCATATTCATATAATTACACATAAAAATTATTACATTTTTTCTCTCATTTTCAATCAAATGTTACTTTTTTATATCTTTAATATTATCTTTTTTTCTCTCCTACGCTAAGTGTGCTAACAACCAATTTCAGAAAATATTAAAAAGTTATATGGTGTGAACAGTAGAAACCCAAATTTAACTTTTTCACATAATATTTTTCCTTTCATCCTCACAATCATTCATAAGCGTATCATATAATTTACAAAACTCACTCACATATTTTTAGATAATAGGTTGAGAATGCTCTAATGAACAACTGACTTGTTATTATCGCAAAAAAAGTTAGGGGTTTGTAGAGTTACTTCTTAGTAAAGTTTCATTGGCAACACTATAGGTATGGACTATTAATTATTGGTTAAGTATGTTATAGTTTAAGTTATTAAAATTCAATTTACCTAATAAAAAGTATATTTAAAGCAATTTGTTGACGTGTAATCGGAATGGTAGGTGGTCCGCCATCGTAGCGAGACTTCCTGGAAGGACCGATAACGATGTAAAAAACTATTGGCATGCACATTTGAAGAAATGCTCGGGTAAACAAAATCTACAAGTGTGCCAAACAGTCGAGCAAGATAACAATAACTCATCATCATTTAACATACAAGAGCCTACTTGCCCGATAACTAATGACATCTCTTCATCACGATGCACTACAAGTTCTGAGGATCAACACGGCGAGTTTAGAGACAACTATACCGACACTAGTTCACAAGGAACAACCTTTGATGATCTTAATTTTTTTTGGGACCAACTTTGCCCGTTTGAGAATTTGGAGCTTAGAAACACTAATCATCACATGGGTATGCTTTCTGATCATGTTTTTCAAGATTCAAACTATGATCCGATAAGCTCATACACATCGTGCAGCGACGACTACAATGGCAGTTTACTACTCGACCCTTAGAATATTATAATTGTAAGTTGTAGCTATTTTCATTCAATAAAATGATCAATTAAGGTTGGAGTTTAAACAAAAACGTGGAAGGCTATGTGCGACAATTAATGAAAGCGAATGGTGGTGTCTATGTAGTTTGAATTTATGATATAGAGTATCATACCTTTTTGTACGATCATGACAATTCACGTGAATAAAGAAAAGAGTCAAAGACTACTTAATTTTTTTTTTGTAAGGAATAATAAAAAAACTGACGGGCAACTGGCCCACTCGTCTTTATCCCCGAGTACTGGTGATCACTCTTGGGAAAAAATCCATCACATGTGAGAAAACTCTTGACACAACCTGAAACCTCCTATTTTTTTTGTCACATACAGAACTTGAATCCAATGTCTCGCTTTTTAACCTTAATCACTTGAGCCAAAAATTATTGGCTAAAAGACTACCATAAATGAGGTTCGCACTATTATGTTTCTTTCTGTTTGGCTTTCATTTTAGTTTGGTGTTTTAAAAGGCCGTCTCCGAAAACCCTTAAAATTTTGGGCCTCGAGACGAGTAAAAAGCAAGCCCTTAAAATCACATTCTCAATTATTTAATAGATAATTTGACACTTTTATTAATAAAGTTGTCTTTCAAAAGCCTAAAACAAACAAATAACAATAAACATGTTACTAAAATAACTCATATAAAACACAAATGAAAGTTTTTTTTCTATAAAAAAAACATTAATTGTGAGAATTAAACCTATGAGACATTTGTTTCTATAGTCTAGAATACCTTCCATTTAATCAAAGAGTCAATTTGTAGACTTTCGTGTTAAAACAAAATTATATATAAAATATAAATTTATTTTTTTAATAATTATGGGTCTTTCAGGAGAGTGGGCCTGGGTCCGTCGTCCTCCCCTTGGTTTGGGATGGTGTCTTCTTAGGACACTCGAGCTGCTTATCTAAACTATAAAGTATTATGAAGTAAACTGAAACAACATTAATCATATACTGACATCATTTTTTTTCTCTTTCCTTTATCAGCGATCATGAACCACCATATAACCCTATCTTTAGTTTAGTGGCGTAACTCTCTTCAAATACCATAGACTATTTTTTTTTAAATAATGAACATATTATACTTTTAACAACAAGTTAAGAATAAACTTTCATTAGAAATTGAAATTACATAATTCAACTTAAAATTATGTGAATTTTAATAAGCAGGTATATACGTTGCAACAAAATTTGCAATTCAAATGTATCTAGGGCCTTGTGTGATACTATGGTTGCAGGATTGATTAATTTAAACATGAAAAAGAAAAACAAAAAAAATGGTAGAAATCAACATATATATATATAAACTATTTGTGTTGCGCATCGTTACATCCCCACACTATTTGATATTTGCAAGATGAAGTGAAAAGAAGAAAGACAACTATCGAGACTAGAAAGGTTTCACACACAACTTTTATCGCCCTTTTATGCTTTTGTACAAGCATGATTTTATTTGTTTATAATCATATAAAAGTTTGTTGAGTTTATAACATTTTCCATCTCATTTTATTAATTTATTTTATTATGTATGTCTTTATCTCCCCCAGGCCCCACATACATGTTCTAACAATCTGGTACAAATCTACAATCAATTGCATTCCTAAAAGTCCAAAACTCCAACAATAATGTTTCAGTCTACAAACTCATGCTTTGAGTCTTTGACCATTTTCAAACAAAAATTACAAAGTATTATCATACCTATTTGTAGGATATTAGGTTCATACTTTCTAGCCGGGTCACATGCGAACGACAGAACAAGTGAAAACATTAAATTAGCCAGAAGCAAATAAAACATCAAACAAAAGCAGAAATCAGATACCCGGCCCTATGAAGGTTTGAATTAGTCGGGTTAATAGGGTCGGTTGATCAGATGAGTTGGGTTAGGGTTAGTCAGGTTAATAGGGTCGGGCTGATCAGATTAGTTGGGTTCCAAAATTTATGATTCAAAACTCATCATCAAATAATTCTTTATTGTGATTGCAATATCGGTTGTTTGCTTGCACAAATTCTTTATATTTCTTTTAAGATTTAGTATGCAGCATATTCTGAATAGTCACATGAATATTTGAAATTCTTTTAGGTCTATAGAAAATAAATAAAGCCTACAAACACGACTCCCGGTTATTTGCAATACATTTTTATAACTATATAAATGAAGCTGTTATTTTATCTTATACTTTAAATTTTATGTATAAAGAATACGTAAAATGATTAGTTAATTACATTACCGTATCATTTTAACGTATTTCGGGAGTTCTGGTTAACCTGAAACCCACTTTATTGTTCAAAAATAAACCCAAAACCGACCCTAATTACAATTTGGGTTTGCCCGGTTAACCCGATTAACCAGATGAAGACTTTTGGACCCATTTAATCTGACCCTAATTAGCTTGTTCGGGTATTTAAATCCAACAGAAAACTGCACAGTATATGATATGCGATTTAAGATTTCAAACAAAAATCAAAGATCTGTGAACAGCTACTTTTTACTAATCAAACAAAAGTTAAACACAAAACATAAATCAAATAGCAATCATTTGACCATTTATACAGTTATAAAAACCATGACAATAGCATTAGATAATACTTAATAAAATATCATTTTTATTTAATACAGCATTAATGTCTTTGTACATACCAAAACCTACCGAAGTGCAGCAAATCAACAAACTTGGTAATGAGAAGTCCTTTTAAACTAGAATTGTGCTTAAAGACATGTGAGGTCATCTTACTATATAAGGAGTTTGTGTCTATGGAGTACACCGACTGGCTGACCATATCCTCAATAAGTTTCCGATGATATGGGCTATTTGCAAGGGAGTGTGCCTTTATACCGCTTTATGCAGTTATGACATAAACAAGAAGCCAACGATCTTAGCATATGACTTGTACATGTGGTATCTCTCCACTTTAAACTGGATTTCTTACATGCTCCTTCGATCGTGATTTAACTTTGCTACATTCAAACAAGAATGCTCAGTCTATGTCTACATGTTTGGTTTGGTTTCTATAGATGTGTGAATCTTCATAAATCAAGACAGAGATTCTACTCTTTCATTATACTAAACTAGTATAATAGTATTTGAAGTTTAGCTTGTTAGTGGGATAATTCAAACTTCAAGTTTGTTTAATTTGTTTAGTCAATTTTCTGTTTAAGTTTTTCAGATTTTCCTGGTTGTTTACGTTAGATGTATGGCTATTTAAAGCCCTATCAGTTATTGAATAAAGTATCGCATTCATTCTCTATTATCTGTGTAGGGCCAATATTATATATTGTTTTTAGGATTGTATATGTCGTTTAGTTTGCTTTTAGTCGGTGTAGTACGTACTCGGTACGTTTATTTTGTAAACTTTGGAGAAATGGGGACCCTATAAAAGGGATACTTTGCCATTTCTCCAAACTCCAACTTTTTCTCATTCAAGAAAACCTTTTGGAAATAAAAGTTCTCTCTCCATCTCCACTTTTTCTCTCTTTTACTTTAACAAACTAAGATCCGAGATCCGCATGTCGTTGGTGATTTCCGCTAACCAACAACACGGATTGATCCGAGTCAAGTCTCGAGATCCATCTAGAGGACCTACAAGTGGTATCAGAGCCTGTGGTGTCGGATCCGGTGATGTATGATGGTGGTTCATGCCGAGAGGTGGATGAATGTTATGTCACCGGAACCCTTTTTCCGGTGAATGAGTTTCCGACAGATGTTGATGGCGACTGAAATTCATTACTTACCCTAATGGCCTAATCTGCTAAATTGGTAAGAGGGTGTGGGCTGAATTGGTCACTCGGGCCAGTTTGTGTATGGGCTAATATAACATGTCAAGAACTTCAAGTAATATTTGTTATGGGCAATTGGGTTTAAATTTTTATTTTGGCCTGTTCAAATAAAGAAATTATATTGAACACTTGGTTCGGTTATTACAAGAATTTGTGAACCGAGCCACATGTTTGCAAGATGTCTTTGGGCCGAGTAAGTAGTTTATGTTTCATGTTGACCAAACTGAAGAAAGTCAAATTTGTTTGGGTTTTTGTCATTGTCTAACCGTGTTCAAAGCTTGTTATTTCTAAGGCGTTCGAGAAGTTGGATCCGAAAGGTGAACTTCGAACGAAATAATAATTTTTGTTCATTTGATCGTTGAATCCGGTAATTCGAAATCGATTTGTGGATATTCGAGCTCTTCTCAACCTATATTGCTTAAGATCCAAGATGGATAAAGAAGAGGGAACTTCTTCATGAATGAATTAGGTGGGTCATACCTTGAGGGGGTGAATTGAAACGAATAAGGTTTGGTTTGTCGGGTGATATGTGAAGATGCGAGACACGGTTCGATGATGGTTTGAGATCACAAGTCAAGGGGTGATTGTAAGGCCAATTTAAGTGACTTGCGATATCAAATGACGAAACCCGTTATATATTTATGGTCAAGATAATATTTAATGTCGCGAGCAAATCCGGACACGAGACGAGAACTTCGGGCACACGTTTAGCTTTAATGGGAAGAATGCTTCTAGAATGTTTTAGTTTAACTATAAATAGGACATGTTGTCTTTGTTTATGTGTGTGTTTTGATGGTGTAAACAACCACCCAAGGGGAGCTCACCTTGGGTGGGATCGGTTCGTTTTAATATTATGAATCTTTTATACCGGTTACGAAATCATTCCTCTATTTTATCTTTATATTATTTATGTTCAGTCGTTTGTTTCACCGCACCCGTCTCGAGCGTTTATCAAGAACAAAGCCGTTCATTGTCGGATCCGGTTTTGGGACCTACAATCTGTTCTCTTTTTAATACTTGTTATCTCTTCTCAAACTCTAATATTCAAAACCCTTTAAACCCTACCAAACCTAATTGTGTGATCTGATCCAACAAAGTGGTATCAGAGCCACACCCTCTAATCCGATTTAAAGACTCTTGCTGGTAGAATTGTTATAGTTTGTGTGTGGTCGATCATATGGCAGGAAGCAGTATGGCTGGTACAGTTCCTTCAACTCCTCTCCCTATCTTTAAGGGTGAGGGTTATGAATTCTGGAGCATAAGGATGAAGACCTTACTTATCTCACATGATCTGTGGGATACTGTTGGGAGTGGGTATAATGAAAAAGACAATGATCGACCTAGGTTACGAGAAAAAATGAAGAAAGATGCAAAAGCTCTATCCCTAATTCAGCAAGCCGTACACGATGAAGTATTTTCTCGTATTGCAGCAGCCTCAACCTCTAAACAAGCCTGGACACTACTCCAAACAGAGTACCAGGGGGATTCTAAAGTAAAGACTGTGAAATTGCAAGGTCTGGGACGAGATTTCGAGACTCTTCAGATGAAAGAAGGGGAAGGTGTTGCTGATTTTTTGTCAAAAGTAATGAAGAATGTAAACCAGAAGAGAGCTTATGGGGAAGATGTATCAGATCAGTTGGTGGTGGAGAGTGTCCTGCGAAGTCTTCCTCCACGTTGGGATCATGTAGTGACCGCCATAGAGAAATCGAAGGATCTCTCTAGATTATCTTTTGATCAATTAATGGGCTCCCTGCAAGCTCATGAAGTGATAGTAAATAGGAACGTTGATCAAGTGGAAGAAGAACATGCTTTCCAAGCTAGAGAAGATAATGGTGGTCCTGCTTATCGTGGTAGAAGAAGTCCAGTAACTCGAAGTCGTGGTCGTGGAAGAGGGTGAGGGCTTGGTCGTGCTAAGTCTCAAGTACAATGTTATAATTGTTATAGATATGGTCATGTTCAAGTGGATTGATGGAGTGAACCACAAGCACACGCAGCTGTGGAAGATAATGAAGAAGAAGGGGAGTTGTTTGCTCATATGGCAATGGCAAGTGAAGATGTGTCATTGAAAACTGCTGACAAGCAAACCAAAAGTGATACTGATGTTTGGTTCATTGACAACGGCTGCTCTAATCACATGACAGGGCAACGAACTTTGTTTAAATCTCTAGACCATACCAAGTTAAGTGTGAAGATGGGTAATGGTAAGGCAATACATGTTGAAGGGAAAGGAACGGTAAAGCTTGAAGTAACAGAAGGAAAGTACAAAGTTTTAAGCAATGTCCAATTCTCTCCTGAATTGGGATACAACCTGTTAAGTGTTGGGCAACTCATGAATTCTGGATACTCGCTCTTGTTTGATGATGATGCATGTGTGATAACACATAAAAAGACCGGTGAAGTTAGTTGTAAGGTTCCCATGTCAGGTAACAACACTTTTCCACTAAACATAACCAAAACCAAGGCCACGGATTTGGCTATGGTTGATAGTCAATCCTTGCTTTGGCACCTTCGCTATGGGCATCTTTATGAGCAAGGGTTGAAAGAACTAAGTGACAACGAACTTGTTATTGGTTTGCTAAAGATAAAGAACTGGTCTTGTCACACCCCGACCAATGAAGGCGGAAACGTCAAGGCGCGACATGATTGCTCATCGCACAATGACACTATAAAGTTACAATATTTAAACAACTCATTTAAATCCATATCATCATAAATAACATAACAATTGTTCATACAAAATGCCAAATAGATAGATAAACAAATAACTTGTTCTTTTATTTTCTAATATCCTAAAGCCAAGATAATAAGTTTCTTCAAGTAATCCAATCAAGCTAACATCAAACCTGTAACATTGCATAAAATAGAGTTTGTCAACACGAAGGTTGGTGAGCAATTTTCATAGTTTTGGACAATAAGTATATAGTCTGAAATCCACAACTAGTATATGAAAACAATAAATAATAGCAACAATTTAGAGAATAAAACCGTCAATAAGAATACATTGACGAACCGTCAATAAGAATACATTGACGACACCTTTCTATATGGGGATACCATATATACTCGGAATTAACGTATGATCATACTTTGATGAGGCTACCCGCCTTAGCATTCAAGAGGCTACCCGCCTTAGCATTCAAGAATTTGCACATAATCATGTAAAGCATATAACACCAAATCGAGCATTTATTTAAGTAAACATATACAATACGTGTTGTGGTTTAAGACTCAAGTATAAATCATTTGAATTTGAATAAGTATGCAATGCCACCCCCAAAACGAAAGATGGAAAACGGGGGATGAAAAAGTACTCACATTAACAAGTAACTTGAAAGATAGTGTCGTGAATAATCGGAGAGATCGGTTTAACGAGCAAGACCTATATTAAACGGGTCTTGTGTTAGTAGGTAGTCTTGGAAGGGTTTAAAATAAAATACATGACAAATAAAGTAATTAAATAAAGTTTAGGATTTAAAATGTAAATATTTGAGAAATTAAAGAAACGAGTTTTGTAAAATAAGTTTACTCGAAACCGGGTCTCGGTATTCTATTCATTAGTTTTTTTCTTTTTTTACTCAACCTATGTTAAGTAATAATGTGGGTTAAAATGCGATATTGCAAAACCTTTGGTTATAAGAATACCAAAACGAGGTTTAAACGAGTGTTCGGGTTTCTCGGTTCGAGACTTGATAATTGACCAAGCTCACAGTTAACTTCCCAAAATAATAAATGTTATGAGATAGCTCAATAAAATCAAAATAGACTTAACCAAGTATGTAGTTCTATTATGAAGAACCTTAACGTTCGTTAAGCGAGTATACGACCTTATCGGGTCGAACTTGTTATAAGATCAAGTTGGTTACCGACATGCCAAGTATGTTTAGAAATTAACTAAAATTGATTTAAAATATAATCTTGAAGAAAAATATGAGTTTTGGTGGCTAAAAACACACTTGTGTGTTTTAAGCGAGTGAACTCGGTTTAGTTCGGTTTTTGGTTCGGTCCTTGACTCGGAATAAGACCGAGGATGGTTACCACATACCCAATTACCATGGAACTTGTAAAATAACTTATAAATAATAATACTCAAGTTTTACATTCAAAAAGTTAACAATAAAGCTTTTAAACAAAAGTTCGGTTTTTGGTTCGGTCCTTGACTCGGAATAAGACCGAGGATGGTTACCACATACCCAATTACCATGGAACTTGTAAAATAACTTATAAGTAATAATACTCAAGTTTTACATTCAAAAAGTTAACAATAAAACTTTTAAACAAAAGTTCGGTTTTTGGTTCGGTCCTTGACTCGGAATAAGACCGAGGATGGTTACCACATACCCAATTACCATGGAACTTGTAAAATAACTTATAAATAATAATACTCAAGTTTTACATTCAAAAAGTTAACAATAATGCTTTTAAACAAAAGTTCGGTTTTTGGTTCGGTTCTCAACTCGGGATGAAACCGAGGCTAGTCACCACATACCCAATATCATGGAACTTGACAAATATGAAAAATAAACTAAAATATGTAGAATTTAAGCAAGTATAACAAGTTATATGGTTAGATTTGTTAAATATATAAACAAGGACTACAAAGTCCTCCATGTAACCTTGCCTTACTAGGCCGACATTTCAACCGGCCGAGACCGGAGAAATGAAAGACCGAAGGTAAACAAGGAGTGTATATTATATATATGTTGTAACATCAAGCTTTAAGTATTGAGAAGTTAGTTAAAATGAAAGATTAGCTTATGAAGAACAACCTTAGAATTCAAGAATTTGAGAGAGAAATGAAGAAATGAGCAAGCACAAATGAAGAAGATGGGTGTGTATATATAGGGTAAGTTGAATGGGTCTTTCATAAAGGGTGTTTCATGAAAATGGGTTGGTTATAGACCCAAGAAAGCACAAACTACAAATGGGTCTTTCAAGTCTCCATTTTTGTAGTTTTAGTCCCCGGAGTTCGTTTTGAGCGTTTTCGGGGAATTTTAAGAACCGAAAAGGGTGTTTTTTTAACCCAACAACTATAAAACAAATATTTAACATACAATTCATCATTTTGATAATATCGAAAGGTTCGGGATACAAAACGGGTCGGGTATACATTAAGAATACAAGTATAAAATAACCCGAAATTGACAAATGTCACAGTATCCCCTACTTTAGGAAATTTCGTCCCGAAATTAAGATGATGTAAATAAATATGGATATTTCTCCTTCATCGAGTCTTGTCGTTCCCATGTAAACTCCGCGCCACGCCGTGATTCCCATCGAACTTTAACTAACTTAATGCGACTTCACTTGGTTTTCTTTTCATTGCGGTCCATGATTTCAACGGGTCGTTCAACCATAATCATTGATTCATTGACTTGTACTTCGTCAAGTGGTATATGGAGACTACCTTCGGCTAAGCACTTCTTGAGATTTGAAACATGAAAGGTCGGATGAACACCGGTGAGATCTTCCGGTAGTTCGAGTCGGTAGGCTACTTTTCCGACTCGCCCAAGAATCTTGAATGGGCCTACGAAACGGGGAGATAGTTTTCCTTTCTTTCCAAAACGAACAACTCCTTTCCAAGGGGATACCTTGAGAAGGACGAGATCGTCGACATTGAATTCGATCGGTTTTCTCCGTTTGTCGGCGTAGCTCTTTTGTCGACTTCTAGCGGCAAGTAGGTTCTTGCGAATTTGGTTGATACAGTCGGTGGCTTCTTGGACCATTTCGGGTCCGGTAATTTGAGCTTCACCGATTTCGTTCCAACTAACCGGGGAATGATATTTGCGACCGTAGAGAGCTTCGAAAGGAGGCATACCGATGCTAGAATGGAAACTGTTATTGTAAGATAATTCAATGTAAGGAATGTGAGAATCCCAATTCCCACCGAAATCGAGTACACACGCTCGAAGCATGTCCTCAAGTGTTTGAATCGTACGTTCGGATTGTCCATCCGTTTGAGGATGATAAGCGGTGCTAAGATTAAGACGAGTTCCTAAGGTTACTTGAAGTGATCGCCAAAAATGAGACGTGAATCGAGCATCACGATCGGAGATGATAGTAAAAGGTAAACCGTGGCGACACACGATTTCGCGAACGTAGATTTGGGCAAGTTGCTCGACGGAGTATTTTTCTCGAATTGGAATAAAGTGAGCGGACTTGGTTAGTCGGTCAACAATCACCCAAATGCTATCGTTGCCTTTTTGTGTAGTGGTTAGTTTCATTATAAAGTCCATAGCAATGTCTTCCCATTTCCATATGGGGATTGGTGGTTGCTCGAGTAACCCAAAGGGTTTTTGATGTTCGGCTTTGACTTTAGAGCAAGTAAGACATTTTGAAACGTACGTTGCTACGTCTTTCTTCATACCCGGCCACCAAAAGGTAGAACGAAGATCGAAATACATTTTATCCGCACCGGGATGAACAGAATATCGTGACTTGTGAGCTTCATCGAGTATGCAAGTACGAAGGTCATCACGATCGGGAACCTATAAACGATTGAGATAATACAATAAGCCATCGGGTTTTGTTTCGAGTTGAAGCTCAGCTCCACATGACATTTCGTCGTACATGTTGCCTTCGTCAACGGAGGTACGTTGGGCTTGATAGATTTTGGCTTGGAGATCGGTTTGAACGGTGATGCTAAGAAGCGATACGGATTTGACATTAACCTTTCGACTAAGGGCATCGGCCACGACATTCGCTTTACCGGGATGGTAGCGAATTTCGCAATCGTAGTCACTAAGTAACTCAGCCCATCTTCGTTGTCTCATGTTGAGATATTTTTGGTCAAAAATGTGTTGAAGGCTTTTGTGATCGGTAAAAACCACACATTTCGTTCCGTAAAGGTAATGTCTCCAAATTTTGAGTGCGAAAACGACGGCACCAAGTTCAAGATCGTGAGTCGTGTAGTTCTTCTCGTTGACCTTGAGTTGCCTTGAAGCATACGCGATAACTTGACCTCGTTGCATGAGAACGCAACCGAGACCTTGATGGGAAGCATCGCAAAATACTACAAAGTCGTCGTTTCCATCGGGAAGGGTTAGAACGGGAGCATTGCAAAGCATGTGTTTAAGAGTATTAAATGCTTCTTCTTGTTTGGATCCCCATTCATAAGGCTGTCCTTTGTGAGTTAGGGAAGTGAGGGGTAAAGAGATCTTGGAAAAATTTTGGATGAAACGCCGATAATATCCGGCCAAACCGAGGAAATATCGAATTTCCGTGGGTGTAGTCGGAGTCTTCCAATCTTTGACGGCTTCGATTTTTGCGGGATCAACATGAATACCCTTGTCTTTGACGATGTGTCCCAAAAATTAAACTTCCTCTAGCCAACATTCACATTTTGAGAATTTGGCGTAAAGTCGTTCTTTTCTTAAGACTTCGAGAATGGAACACAAGTGATGCTCATGCTCGGCTTTGGATTTAGAGAAGATGAGAATGTCATCAATAAAGACAATAACGAATTTATCTAGAAACAGTTTGCAAACGCGGTTCATGAGATCCATAAATACCGCGGGTGCATTGGTTTACCCGAAGGGCATGACCAAAAATTCAAAATGTCCATATCGAGTACGGAATGCGGTTTTTGGCATGTCTTCTTCGCGAACACGCAACTGATGATATCCCGATCGAAGATCGATTTTGGAGAAACACGTTGCGCCTTGGAGTTGATCGAAGAGGTCGTTGATTCGTGGCAAAGGATAACGATTTTTGATAGTAAGTTTATTGAGTTCACGATAATCGATGCATATGCGAAATGAGCCATCTTTCTTTTTCACGAAGAGGACGGGAGCGCCCCAAGGAGATGAGCTTGGACGAATAAAGCCTTTGTCGGAAAGTTCTTCGAGTTTGTTTGATAACTCTTGCATTTCCGACGGGGCTAAACGGTAAGGAGCCTTGGCCATGGGCATTGCGCCGGGCACAAGATCGATTCGAAATTCAACCGGACGAATGGGTGGAAGACCGGTAACATCATCTGGAAAGACGTCGAGGAAATCACAAACAATGGAGATATCTTGGATTTTTCTTTCCTTGTGGTCTTTTACCACCGCTTGGGCTAGGAACGGAACATACTTTTGGCGTAAATATTTTTGCGATTGAGAACACGACATGAGATTGAGCCTTTTAGGAAACATTTTGCCGTAGACCTTGAGAGTTTTACCGTTGACAAGCGGAATCCGAATGAATTTATCATAACAAACGACTTCGGCACGGTGCAAAGATAACCAATCCATGCCAACTATGACATCGAAACTTCCCATTTGCATCGGAATGAGATCGATGGAGAATTTATGCTTACAAAGAGTGAGAGAACAATTACGAAGGACCGAGTTTATGGTGATAGAATTTCCATTGGCGACTTCGACAGAAAAGGGTCGAGAAAGTTTAGTGCGAGGTACGGCAAGAGTAGATTCAAACTTTAATGAAATAAAACTTCTATCGGCACCCGTATCAAATAATATAGAAGCCAAATGCTCGTTCACTAAAAACATACCGTTCACAACATCGTTTGCCACTTGAGCTTGATTAGCATTCATCATAAAAGCTCGTCCTTGGTTACCGGGATTTCCTTGAGGTGCATGAGGTGGTGGAGGAGGAGGTGCTTGGATGGCTTGCATGGGTTGGATGAGTGGTGCAATGAGTTGGGGAAATTGAGGTTGGTAGGTTTGGACTTGGTAGGCTTGGGTTTGATAGTAAGGTATGGTTACGGTTTGGGCTTGGTTTGCAAAAGTGAGTCGTGGGCAATTGTTGCGGAAATGATTTGGGTCACCACAGTTAAAGCAAGCTCGGGGTTGTTGAGGAGGGTTTTGCGGGTAAGGTGCAAAGCGGTTTTGGGTGTTTTGTGGAGTGGTTCTTGGTTTGTTGGGTTGAGTACGTTGTGCGGAACGACATGTGTTATTTAGATGGCCAAAACGGTTACAAATTGTGCAATGGCGACAAGGTAAGTGAGATGGGTGATGAAGTTGACAATTGTTGCATAGTGGAAAAGTACCGGTATAGGGTTTTCGATTTTGTGGGGGAGCTTGGGGTTGTTGTTGCGGTTGCGGTTGGGTAACGGCATAGTTTCGGTGGTTTTGTTTGGGTTTCTTTTTGTTGTTGTGGCGGGAAGAGTTTGAGTAGTTGATGGCTTGAGGTGGTGGGTCAACTTTGGCTTGAGGTGCGGGTTCGGTTTTGCTTTTATCACTTTTCTTCTTGATCGTTAGGGTACCCTCCTTAACATGGTTTTCCGATAGCGCACCGGCTAGAGTAATTGCATCCTCAAGGTTCTCGGGTTTGCTACTACTGAGTCCCGAATTAGCATGGGTAAACCCCCGATGTATTTGTCGATTTTACGTTCGAGCGGGGTAACCAAATGAGGTACAAGGGTGCTCAATTCATGAAAACGGAGCGAGTAAGTGGCATTATTACCACTTTCTTGTTTCAATTCCCAAAATTCGGCTTCAAGCTTTTGGAGCTCGTGTTTGGGACAAAACTTCTTCATCATGAGTTCCTTAAGTTCGGTCCATGGAAGCGCCATGGCAATTTCCGCCCCTTGGAGATGCATAACACTACCCCACCACGTAAGAGCAGTTTCCTCAAACATACTCGAAGCAAAATTAGTTTTCTTCGCTTCAGGGCACTCGCTGTATCGGAACACACTTTTCATCTTTTCAAACCATTGCAACAAGGTAGTCGCACAGTTCGTACCAAGGAATTTGGTTGGGTTAGCACCGGTAAATTGTTTATACAAGTAGGGAGCGGGTGTGGGTTCAACGGGTACTACAACGGGTGGAGGTTGGTTTGCTTGCAAGTGAGTTAGGAGTTTGGGAATCACAGCGTCGACTTGTTCGGCTACTAAAGCGGCCATCTTGCGTTTAGAGTCCTTGCGGTAGTGGCGTCGTAGCGGAGGCATTCTAAAAATTATAAAGAATTGTAGTGAGTTTGAGGGCATTGAGTTTAAAATAGAAGATGTATGTAACCATTTTTTTACGTGAATCCTAGTGTCATAAGGATGAGAATGTTAGTAGAAATAAAGTTTATACATAAACCAAATGATAAAAACGTATATATAAGTATATGTTTCAAAGTTTCGAGAATTTAAAATTTGGACGTTTTGAAGTGTTGAAATTTGTATATAGTCGGAAAATTCGTACATGAACCACCATGATTTGATATTCCGAAAAAAAAACAACAAAATTTCTTGTAAACATATATATAGTTGGGAAAATCATACATGAACCACCATGATTTGATATCCCGGCAATAAAAACTTATGTAAAAGTAATATATATGGAGTCGAACATGTGCACGTATCACCGCGTCTTTCATGTTGTTGACTCAAATCATGATAATAACATACAATAAAACGGAGATACAACGAGATGTTAAAAACACTTGTCCACGTATCACCGTGGCTTTTATGTTTTCAACACCAAAAATAAGGAGGCGACCGGAACGCTCGCATACGACAACTTAAAGTGTCGGCTCATATAACTCGAGTTGCTTGACTTAGAAACCAACACTAAACCCAATCATCCCAGGTAAGTAAATCACCTTCGATTCTTGGAATCTTTTTGTCAAATGATCGAATCAAGTGTTTCGTTCCCTACGGTCGCCACAAAACAAATTTTAGAACCTAGCTTTAAGGAGATTGTAAACAACGATCCAAGTTAAGCTTGTGATCCATAAAACACAATATAAAAACTAATGTTTTGTTTTAAGGTAAAAATACCTTAGAATACTATTGAAAGTGTGTGTATGTGTACATTTATGATGAGATAGATTTTTAAACAAGTTTATAAATAATTAATAAATGCAATAAACAATCAAGTAGGTTAAACACGTATGAGCACACGTATAGGGACCCTAGAGCATAAACTATACTAGGCTGTTACGTCTAACCACCTATCCTATAGTCGATGGCTCTGATACCAATCTGTCACACCCCGACCAATGAAGGCGGAAACGTCGAGGCGCGACATGATTGCTCATCGCACAATGACACTATAAAGTTACAATATTTAAACAACTCATTTAAATCCATATCATCATAAATAACATAACAATTGTTCATACAAAATGCCAAATAGATAGATAAACAAATAACTTGTTCTTTTATTTTCTAATATCCTAAAGCCAAGATAATAAGTTTCTTCAAGTAATCCAATCAAGCTAACATCAAACCTGTAACATTGCATAAAATAGAGTTTGTCAACACGAAGGTTGGTGAGCAATTTTCATAATTTTGGACAATAAGTATATAGTCTGAAATCCACAACTAGTATATGAAAACAATAAATAATAGCAACAATTTAGAGAATAAAACCGTCAATAAGAATACATTGACGAACCGTCAATAAGAATACATTGACGACACCTTTCTATATGGGGATACCATATATACTCGGAATTAACGTATGATCATACTTTGATGAGGCTACCCGCCTTAGCATTCAAGAGGCTACCCGCCTTAGCATTCAAGAATTTGCACATAATCATGTAAAGCATATAACACCAAATCGAGCATTTATTTAAGTAAACATATACAATACGTGTTGTGGTTTAAGACTCAAGTATAAATCATTTGAATTTGAATAAGTATGCAATGCCACCCCCAAAACGAAAGATGGAAAACGGGGGATGAAAAAGTACTCACATTAACAAGTAACTTGAAAGATAGTGTCGTGAATAATCGGAGAGATCGGTTTAACGAGCAAGACCTATATTAAACGGGTCTTGTGTTAGTAGGTAGTCTTGGAAGGGTTTAAAATAAAATACATGACAAATAAAGTAACTAAATAAAGTTTAGGATTTAAAATGTAAATATTTGAGAAATTAAAGAAACGAGTTTTGTAAAATAAGTTTACTCGAAACCGGGTCTCGGTATTCTATTCATTAGTTTTTTTCTTTTTTTACTCAACCTATGTTAAGTAATAATGTGGGTTAAAATGCGATATTGCAAAACCTTTGGTTATAAGAATACCAAAACGAGGTTTAAACGAGTGTTCGGGTTTGTCGGTTCGAGACTTGATAATTGACCAAGCTCACAGTTAACTTCCCAAAATAATAAATGTTATGAGATAGCTCAATAAAATCAAAATAGACTTAACCAAGTATGTAGTTCTATTGTGAAGAACCTTAACGTTCGTTAAGCGAGTATACGACCTTATCGGTTCGAACTTGTTATAAGATCAAGTTGGTTACCGACATGCCAAGTATGTTTAGAAATTAACTAAAATTGATTTAAAATATAATCTTGAAGAAAAATATGAGTTTTGGTGGCTAAAAACACACTTGTGTGTTTTAAGCGAGTGAACTCGGTTTAGTTCGGTTTTTGGTTCGGTCCTTGACTCGGAATAAGACCGAGGATGGTTACCACATACCCAATTACCATGGAACTTGTAAAATAACTTATAAATAATAATACTCAAGTTTTACATTCAAAAAGTTAACAATAAAGCTTTTAAACAAAAGTTCGGTTTTTGGTTCGGTCCTTGACTCGGAATAAGACCGAGGATGGTTACCACATACCCAATTACCATGGAACTTGTAAAATAACTTATAAATAATAATACTCAAGTTTTACATTCAAAAAGTTAACAATAAAACTTTTAAACAAAAGTTCGGTTTTTGGTTCGGTCCTTGACTCGGAATAAGACCGAGGATGGTTACCACATACCCAATTACCATGGAACTTGTAAAATAACTTATAAATAATAATACTCAAGTTTTACATTCAAAAAGTTAACAATAATGCTTTTAAACAAAAGTTCGGTTTTTGGTTCGGTTCTCAACTCGGGATGAAACCGAGGCTAGTCACCACATACCCAATACCATGGAACTTGACAAATATGAAAAATAAACTAAAATATGTAGAATTTAAGCAAGTATAACAAGTTATATGGTTAGATTTGTTAAATATATAAACAAGGACTACAAAGTCCTCCATGTAACCTTGCCTTACTAGGCCGACATTTCAACCGGCCGAGACCGGAGAAATGAAAGACCGAAGGTAAACAAGGAGTGTATATTATATATATGTTGTAACATCAAGCTTTAAGTATTGAGAAGTTAGTTAAAATGAAAGATTAGCTTATGAAGAACAACCTTAGAATTCAAGAATTTGAGAGAGAAATGAAGAAATGAGCAAGCACAAATGAAGAAGATGGGTGTGTTTATATATGGTAAGTTGAATGGGTCTTTCATAAAGGGTGTTTCATGAAAATGGGTTGGTTATAGACCCAAGAAAGCACAAACTACAAATGGGTCCTTCAAGTCTCCATTTTTGTAGTTTTAGTCCCCGGAGTTCGTTTTGAGGGTTTTCGGGGAATTTTAAGAACCGAAAAGGGTGTTTTTTTTAACCCAACAACTATAAAACAAATATTTAACATACAATTCATCATTTTGATAATATCGAAAGGTTCGGGATACAAAACGGGTCGGGTTTACATTAAGAATACAAGTATAAAATAACCCGAAATTGACAAATGTCACAGGTCTGTCTGTCAAGGATGTGCTCTAGGGAAAGCTACTCGCAAACCATTTCCTACACGAGCTTGGAGATCCTCCAAAGTACTTGAATTGGTTCACACTGATGTTTGTGGCCCCATGCCAACTAAGTCACTTGGAGGTAATTTTTACTTTCTAATGTTTACCGATGACTTTAGCAGAATGACTTGGGTGTATTTTCTACACACCAAGTCAGAAGTGTTTGATAAGTTTAAAATATGGAAGGCTAGAGTTGAGAAGGAATCTGGTATGGAGGTTATATCACTAAGAAGTGACAATGGTGGAGAGTTTTGTTAACGAGAATTCAACGATTTTTGTAAGTTGCACGGCATAAGGAGGCCGTTGGCACCATACACTCCAAAGAAGAATGGAGTATCAGAACGCAAAAATAGAACGGTATTGGAAATAGCAATGAGTATGGTAGAAGAGAAACAGTTGAGCAAATGTTTTTAGGGTGAAGCAGTGGCCACAGCCATGTATCTATTGAACAGGTCCCCAACGAAAGCCGTGACAGGGGTAACACCCTATCAAGTCGGGTACAAACAAAAGCCATCAATCCACCATCTCAAAGTATTTGGAAGTGTTGCATATGGTCTAACACCCAAGCAACATAGGAAGAAGTTGGATCCAAAATCGTGTAAGTGCATTTTTATTGGTTACTCACCTGCTTCTAAAGCTTATAGGTTGTATGATCCATGTAAGCGAAGAGTTATTACTAGCCGTGATGTAATATTTGATGAACAAGCTAGATGGAGTGCAAATGCGGATGACAAGTTCAGTTTACCAACTGATCTTGTGTATGTTGGTGTACCAGAAGCAAGTGGTAGTGAAGATGTTGCTGGTCCCCAAAATCAAATAAATGCAACTCATGATGAACCAAATCAGGAAGAGGAGGGTTCGAACTTGTCTCGACATGAAGAAAGTGATAGTGAGTCGGTTGCAAGAATCCCTAAGGTACGGTCTGTACAAGACCTATATGCTAATACTCGTTCAATTGAACCACCTGATTTCAGCTCATGTTAATTGGCTCTCTCCTTAATGGAACCATCCTCTTACAAGGAGGCTGTGGGATATGAGGAGTGGGTTGGAGCAATGAAGGCTGAACTTCAAGCCCTAAAAGGACCATCAGACATGGACCTTAACCGATTTACCAAAAGGGAAAAAGGCTATCGAGTTAAAATGGGTGTATAAGGTGAAATTGGATGCAAGTGGTCAGATTCACAAGTATAAAGCAAGGATAGTGGCAAAAGGTTATGCACAAGAGTATGGGAGACTATGAAGAAACTTTCTCACCAGTAGCTTGATTCGAAACTATACGAGTCATTTTATCCCTGGCTGCACAAAAGGGATGGAAGGTTATGCAATTTGATGTCAAATCAGCCTTTCTAAATGGTCCCTTACAAGAAGAAGTCTTTATAATGCAGCCACCAGGGTTTGAAAAGGAAGGGGAAGAAGACAAGGTGTATAAACTTCACAAGGCACTATACGGGCTCAAGTAGGCTCCTAGGGCCTGGTATGAACGAATTGACAAGTACTTACAGATGAGTGGTTACCAAAGAACTACTACTGAGCCTACCGTCTATGTGAAGAAGGTAAACAATATTGACCTCATTATTGTTTGTTTATATGTAGATGATATTGTTTACACAAGTTCTTCTAATGAGCTACTAGTTGAGTTTAAGAAAAAGATGATTGAGGAGTTTGACATATCAGATCTTGGAGACTTGCATTATTTTTTAGGTCTTGAAGTTAAGCAGGGGGGTGAATGGCATTTTTGTTTCACAAACGAAAATATGCTATAGATCTGCTGAAACGATTTGGAATGTGGAAGCCTAATTCAGTTTCTATTCCTATGAAAGTTGGTGACAAGTTGAAGGCAGTTGATGGAAGTCCAAGAGCTGATGAGTTCACATTTAGAAGTATAGTGGGTGGGTTGCTTTATTTAACTCATACTAGACCTGATATTATGTACGCAGTTGGTTTGGTTTCAAGGTTTATGTAGATGCCATCTGAAGTACATCTTGGTGCTGCAAAGAGAATATTAGGTATGTTGCTGGAACATATGACTATGGGCCAGTGTATGAAGCATCAAAGGAAATTGTGTTGGGAGGATATTCTGATAGTGATTGGGGTCGGATCATATGAAGATAGAAAAAGCATTTCAGCAAATGTTTTTTCAATCGGGTCAAGGTGTAGTAACATGGAGTTTAAAGAAGCAGTGTGTGGTAGCACTATCATCTACGGAAGCTGAGTACATCTCTGCAAATGAGGCTGCAGGTCAAGTAGTCTGGTTACGCAATCTACTACTCGATCTTGGGCATGAACAGAAGGAAGCTACAAGGATTTATTGTGATAACATGTTAGCTGTGTTTCTAACTAAGAATTCGGCCATGCATCAGAGAAGCAAACACATAGACATTAAGTACCATTACATAAGAAGTTTAGTTGAATCAAAGCAAGTGATCATTGATTCGTGTTATACAGAAGAGCAGTTAGCAAATGGTCCTGACAAAGGCACTTGGTGTGGACCAGTTCAGTCGATTGAGGGCAAGCATGGGAGTCATGAAGCTTGTGAATTAAGCAGGGGTGTTAGTGGGATAATTCAAACTTCTATGCACGTGTGTTTTTAATAAAGAAGAATTAGTCTTTGGATGACCTACTCTTCAGCAAAGTCCGTTTCAAGTTTGTTTAATTCGTTTAGTCAATTTTCTGTTTAAGTTTTTCAGATTTTCCTGGTTGTTTACGTTAGATTGTATGGCTATTTAAAGCCCTATCAGTTATTGAATAAAGTATCGCATTCATTCTCTATTATCTGTTCTCTTTTGAATACTTGTTATCTCTTCTCAAACCCTATATTCAAAACCCTTTAAACCTTACAAAACCTAATTGTGTGATCTGATCCAACATAGCTTCTCATATGACACATTTATTTAACCACAAGGCACTAATAGTATGCCATATGATCAGAATTCAGAACGTTTTAGTCACATGAGAAGAGCCTCGAGATCTTTGAGACTATGATATGGGGACATCATCCTGTAGGGTGAAATTGGAAAGAACTGTGCAGATCGCTTTGGTGCCAGAAAAGTGTTCTGCTCGTCTGCCGTGTCAGATCATTCCAGGCTCAAGCCTCTGGTGTCTCTTGTTGAATCCATGCTCTAGACTTCATTATTTAATTCAATTGTGTGCGTAGCTATTTGGTGCGTTGGTGTTTGACCTTATTTTGCATGATTGTTCTGTGAGTGAATTACTTGTGCTAGGTTGTTTGTCATAACAGTTGAACGTGACAGGAGATATGGAGTAAACTAAACTGAACTATGAAGAAAAACAATATCTTTAGGTATTGGTTTCAACTCAAGTAAGCCTAGTGATTTACGAAAACAGTATTATCAATAGTTATCATCTACAAGCTTTCATATGTGTGTGTGTCTTTTGAATTGTGCTTATGATTACCCATGATTTGGCATACAACAGTTGATGGCTTTGTTTTACCTTAGGTTGGTGCTGCTAGTTTGGGTGCTATATCATTTGGATATCATTTTCGGTCCACTGTTTTATATTTTATCAGTCTTCATCATATGCGTTGTATCAAAGAAAACAAGTAGCTAAACATGCGTAAAAAACAATCTACAATTCTAACATGCTGCACAAAAAAGGCCAGAAAGACAACACTGGGCTACACAAGAAAAACATCCTTAACAAATGTTTTTAATCTAGTCTCTTTGTCTATGTTCATTACCATCTCGATTGAACAGAACACAACGTTGTAAATATTGAACTCTGGACAGTGGCACAATCTACATGTTGGATTTCCTTTCCCATCTTTCTTTTGTGTTAAGCCTGAAAATTAACATATTAATAACAAATGAGTAAAAACACTTGTAACCAAGGAAGCTATATGTATTATTGTCGCCATCATCATCATCGTACTTAGTATATCCCACCAATAGCAAAGCTATGGTATGGTCTGAGAAGGGTAAGATATAGACAGCCTTACCTCTACCCCGTAGGAATAGAGAGACTGCTTTCGGTGAGACCCCCAGCTCGATATCTATCTATCTACTCTAATAACTTTTACCACTTTTCAATCTCATAGCCATCCTCACATTTTTTTAACCAATTTTAGTATATGGTCTTTTATCTTTTAATCCATTTCAATAAATGAATTCAATATTTTTATTATATTTAAGTCATAACCGATTCATTTATTAACATTAATGGGAAATAAGAAAAGAATAAGGAAATATAAAAATTGAATGTGCAGGTTCGTTAGAATAAAATATTAAAGTCACGGGTAATTGCAAATAAAGAAAATAAAGGTGCATATTGTCGAAGAATTTGGATTTGTATGGTAAACTATAAACTGTTTTTAAACTAGGATTCGAGCAACAATACATAATTTTTTATATAAAATTGGTTTCAAATTTGGATTTAATAATTTTCTCATATGCATTTGAACTTAAGAAAATGTGTATTTTCTTAATTTTCTCCAAACATTTTGTATCAATATTGCAAACATGGAGAATATCTATTATATATATCTTGGTGTTTAGCATTAAATCATTGAAGTTGAATATTATAACTATATAATCCATATGTAACGACTTACTGTATGAACTATCTGTCATTTGTAAGGGTACATATGAAATGAATCCTTTATTCATATGACTTTGTTGTGTAGTATAAAATGTTTTAGCAATAAGAAGATCAATATTTAGTTTTCAATATTTTCTTGCATAACTCATACCAAAATGATTCATAAACATATATTTTATGTGCATGAATATTTTTTTTTGTTAGTTTCATGGATACAGTATCATTTATCTATGGTTGACATGCATTTGAAGAACCTTATTTGTCACACAAAAGAGTTATAAGTGGACCTATATGTTACCTTATTAAGAATTACAAGCAGACATGAAATAAAGATTTTGATTTTTGATAAATAATGTATATCGACCAATACAATCACAAATGTAGTGTACAAGAAAGGTTTTACTTATTTTTAACATATTTGTGTAATCTTAAGTATTTAATTTCTGTAATTTTAAAGTAAATTGTAATTGTATTAATAATATATGATCATTTTATTGAATGCATTTCACTTAATGGTTAAAGTTTAAATTTTTCATCAATTAACCGTATAATACACGGGCCTCAAACTAGTGTGTGTGTATATGAGTTAAGTGCCATTTTAGTACCTGTGGTTTGTCCAATTACGCAACTTTAATACCGTTTTTGAATTTATTGCAAATGGCTACCTCACTTTAAAACTTGCAATTTTAGTACTTTTTTTCTAACCCCGTTTATTTTGTCCGTTAAGTCAGGGGCAAATTAGTAATTTCGATTATTTTATTTATTTTCTGTTTAAGTTTAGTACCATTTTAGTACCCGTGGTTTGTCCAATTACGCAACTTTAGTACCTTTTTTTTGAATTTATTGCAAGTAGATACTTTGATTAGTTTTGGATATACAGGCAAACCAAAAGAGGCATTACATATTACAATTAAAAGATCATCTCTAACCCTAAATGAACAGATCAACCCCCCTCTCGCGCTCATTGATCCTTCAAACCCTAACCGTTGTTCATCTTTAAGTTCAATAAATTACGATATATTGTTTTGTCCATGTGATTTGTCAACCGCCGTTCATCTACAAGTTCAATTGATGCTATACTAAGAGGTGTGAAGTTGTGTGATTGTGTTTTGGCTTGATCCTCCGATGTGTTAAAGAGTTACAGTTATCATACCCAAACTTTTGAAACAAAAAAAATCAATGCACATAAAGATAATGCAAGAAAAATGGCTAAGATGAACTTGGATCTTGAGCTACTAAATTGGCAATCTAGAACAAAAGGCTAAAAAATATGTTATACATTTCATTGTTTTTCATCTTCTATCATGTATTTAGTTATCTTTTAATTGTAATATGTAATGTCTCTTTTGATTTATCTATCTATCCAAAACTAATCAAAGTATCAAGTTGCAATAAATTCAAAAAAAGGTACTAAAGTTGCGTAATTGAACAAACCATAGGTATGAAAATAGCACTTAGCTAAAAGAGAAAATAAATAAAATAATCGAAAGTACTAATTTACCCTTGACTTAATGGAAAAAAATAGACGGGGTTAGAAAAAAGTACTAAAATTGCAAGTTTTTGAAAAGTCAAGTAGCCATTTGTAATAAATTAAAAAACGGTACTAAAGTTGCGTAAATTGGACAAACCACAGGTACTAAAATGACACTTAACTCTATATATATATAGGGGATGGTTCAGAAGAGAAGTCGTCTTAGTACGAGAAGTGCGAGAAATCAATCTGAGCCATTGATTTGTCTAATCAATGGCATATATTTATGATGATAAACTTGTAATAAATAAGAAAAGAACTATAGAAGGTTTTTAAATGGAAGGGCATTATGGAGAACTTTTTTTTTATAGAAATCAGTTTGAAGTTAGTTTTTATAAGTTCATATAATCCAAAAAAATTGATTCCTATTTTTAGCAATTATCTTACCCCAAACAAATTAATCTACAAGTGAGTTTTCAAAACTACACCAATTGTTTACAACGAACAATGAAGAAAGACAATGTGTTTTTTCCCCCCTAAAAAAGTAAGCTTGTTAAAATCCAAATCTTATATAAAGTGTATTTTTTTTTTCACATTGTGCAGGGATTTTGTATGGATTATTTCAATAATTTGGAATGTAGGATTATTTCATTGTGTAGGGTTATTGCACTGTGTGGGTGAATGGTAATAAACTCACCTACATAACTAACACAATCAATAATCATCTATATGATTTCCAATTATTTAATTCAATCTTATATGTTTAGGTTAATATGAGTTATGTGTACGTGAAAATAAAATGAACTAACGATTTGTTTAGGCAAATATGAGTTATGTGTAGGTAAATATTAGTTACCTGTAGGTGAAAATAAAGTGAACTAACAATTAGTTTAGGCGAATATGAGTTATGTGCATAGGTGAATATTAGTTACGTGTAGGTGAAAATAAAATAAACACAATTTGTTTAGTCGAATATATGTTATGTGTAGGTGAATAATAGTAAGGAATCTTTATGTTTTTAAACTTAATTAATTAAAGCATATAAAGAAATTAAAAAAAATGAATAGTTCATCTTGTCGTCAAACATGATATTGATAAATTTTAATTCAAGTAAAAAATTCATGTTTAAAATCAAAATAAAATGAGATCGAGAAATCATAATGTTACACGATTTGTTTTTAAAATTTAAATAACAAAATAGTTTAAATAACAAAGGGATAAATATGAATAATCTTGTTTTAAAAATATTAGATTCGTGAGCTAATATTGTCTTAACGGTTTCTTAATTTTGTTCTCATGATTAAAATATGTGTTTAAACATATTAAAATATCCAAAAATAACATTAATAGTTTTCATATAAATTACTTAGGAAGTTTTACCATTCTATCCCTGTATTTAACTAAAAGAGAAAAAGAAAAGAAAAATCTGATTGGCTGCATTGATTTCTCGCACTTCTCGCAATAACTTGACTTCTCTCCTGAACTTAACCCTATATTTATAGGGAGAGGATCAAGAAAAACCCATCCTTAGATAAAAAACTTAAAAACTCCTAAGAAGAGAACACACATAAGATAGATTGTTCTTGTAATTTCTAAAAGTTTATTTCCCCTTTGGATCAACCATCATTGACGAGTAGTGGGCTTCAACTCGCCTAAGATCGTAGCCACTATTATCATCATCACCATGACCATTTTTAGATATCTTGATTAAACTCATCAACTGAAATCTAAACCAAACTCAGACTTGTAAGAAAATCGAAATCGTAAATCCCAAACTTATTACTTTATACCTTATAACCCAAATGTCACAGCCCTGAACCCATACCTGGACGGGGAGCCGTGAACGCGAGTAGTAGTACCAGTGCTTATTAAAATATTTGGAAGTGAAAAAATTCATCAGAACCGTACTTAAGAAAATCAGCAGAGTGTAATAACACCGTGATTTTTATTTCAAAAAAATAGGGATTAGCCCAAATTTACAAAATGAACATATTTCTTTATTTTGGTGTCAAGCCATTTATTTAAGCATAAGTGCCCTATAGCACTTGTTTCTATCTCTTCACAACAAGCCACCTGAAACATTTTAAAAACGTTTGATCAATGGGAAATATTAGTGAATACATTCATTTGGAATGACAAATTTTTACAGTTACGAAATTAAGAAGTTTTTTACATTTGTCTGCCTACAAATTACCAAAAGATATTTGTCACTCAGGCATACTATGACTATGGTCAAATTACTTATTGGATAACTTTTTGTCCAGTAAGTAACAATATAAATAAGTAATGTATACCCCCCCCCAATACCAGTAATAACTATCTCGTAAGTCTAAAAAGACTTAATCACTTTAATGTAACGAAAATCGTTTGAAATTTTTTTTGAAAACATTGGACTATCATACTTTGTAATGAGCTATATAGGTTTTAAAATCTCAATGACAGGTTTAGAAAACTAGTTATCTCATAGAAATGTGAGTTGTACAAAACTCAAATTTCTCATCTTGAAAGTTTACAAATAAAGAGTTTCATGGTGTTAAGCACCTAATTTAACACAATGTGGCATGCATTAGTATAAATTGAACAACTTTAATGATAATCACAAGATTGAAAACTTTACACTAGCACAAAGTCTCACCTTGTTTAGGTAGATATTTGGATTTGTGTCTCAAAGCCTCGATCAATCGTATAAGTATCGTTGTAGCTATTTGTGGCATTATACCAACACCATAATAAGAAAACAAGAGAGAGAAATGCTGATTTGAACCACGAATTTCAGCATTGATCATCTTCTTTTATAGCTGACTTTGGAGTTGGTAACGTATCGCATAGCGCGATGACCTTATAGGCTTGCTGAGCCAAACCCAGCTATGCCACATGGCGTCACACGTGGCATGCAACATATCATGGCTGCGCAGCCAACACGTGGCATATCACTATGGGTCAACCTATAACCCATCGTGTAGCGCGAAGACCGACTAGATTTTCTAGATAATTACAAGGCTTCGCATATCGTGACGAACTTTGTAATTATCCATCGCGTAGCACAATAGACGAAAATACTAAGGCGGCTTGCAGTGATATAAAGTTACTGAGTTAATTATAAATGTGTTCTCGACATAATAACATTTTTTTATATTAAGATTTAAAAGTAACCAGTTTATATTGTAATAAGTTTGAGATCTAAGACTAATTTATAATAAACTTTCTATTAACTTTATATAAAATAATCAAAAGACCTAATAGATAAGAAAAGAACGCACATAAGATAGATTGCTCTTGTAATTTACTCAAAGTTTATTTCCCTTTTAGACCACCATCATAGGAGGCTAGTTGTTAGGCCTCATTTTGTTATATTAGTCTTTTGTATTGGTTTGTTATGTTTTGGGCTTTAGTAGTTCATTTTGTATGTAATAGGCCCAAGGGAAATAATGTATAGAAGACCATTGGGCATGTGATGTGACATGTTTCTCATGTATGTTTCTCTATAAATAGAGAAGCATGCCATGAGAGAAGTGGTTGATTATCAATAGAAATCCTTTTGCTAAAACACATACACTCTTATTCTCTCGTCTCTCTCTCTCTCTCTCTCTCTCTCTCTCTCTCACTCAACCCGAAAATAAACTCTCAAGATCCGAGACCACTTAGGTGACTTAGTGTGATTTCCGCTAGCACTAAGTTTGGTTGATCCAAAGATTGTTGTTAGATCCGCCCACGTCAGGACCTACAATTAGTATCAGAGCTTCAGCTCATTAGTTGAGGGTTTTTGGATCACAACCTTGGGTTTTGATCTTGGGAATAGGAAAGAAGTGTTCTTGCAAAGAAAGTTCACAAAAACCACAAAAAGAAGAAAAATACAAAAAGAACCGGCCAAAAACTTCATAAAATGACTTAGATTGTGTTCTTGGTGAAAGACATCCGTGTACTAGCCTTAGATCTAAAAGATGTTGGTTTAAAAGTGTTAAAGTTAGTGTTACAAGATTGAAAATCTGTTAAAAAGACATGTTACTTGTTTCGCTTTGCATGGCATAAAAATTAGTGTACCAACCTTTGACCTAGTACTGACAAATTAGGTAAACAGATCCTAAGAAAGACTTCTTCTAGAAAACTGGCCTTTCGCTTCGCTTGGCCCTTCGCTTCGCTTGACTTTTCGCTTCGCTTCAGTTTTCGCTTCGCTTGGAACTTTTTCGCTTTGCTTTACTGTTCACAACTTTTTCGCTTCGCTCAGAAAATCTTTTCGCTTCGCTTGAAAACTGTTTCGTGCGAAAAAGATTTCTGGTTTAAAATTTTTTGAACTATTTAAGGTTGCTAAGTGTTTAAGACCGACAAGACCATGACGAGCACTGATTTTGAGTTGTTAAAGGGGTATTTGCTGTTGGAAAACCAAGTGGGAACACCTCAAAAACCTCCAAAATTCATGACCTTAGAAGATAATTTTGCCCATTTCAAATGGAGGTTCATGAATTTTATCTCATTGACTGATTCTGACTTAATGAGATGCTTTGTACAAGGTCCTCATGTTCCCGTGACTGTCACTCAGGCTGGGGAACAACTAAAAACCCATGAAAATTATGACGATAATGATAGGACCTTGGTGGAGCAAGACAAGAAGGCATATCTTACTTTAACATTTTGTCTTTCAAATGAGATTACTAAGACCCTACAAGAACATACAGCTGCCAAGGGTTTATGGGATGCTCTTGTTGAGAAAGTGGACGGAAATGCTGAAATTAGGGAAAATAAGAAAGCCTTATTGAAAGAAGAATTCAACATGTTCAATCATCGTCAAGGTGAAAATGTGTTGGATTTGGTGAAGAGGTTTGAGAAGTTAATGGTAAGGTCAGAGCTGCAAGTGTCAACATCACCAACTCTGAAGTCAATCACAAGTTGATAAACTCTCTGCCATACAGCTGAAGTACCAACACAATTACAATTAAGAGAACCACAAATTTGAATGCCATGACAAATTCTGATTTGATCTCAACCATCATGCCATTTGAAATGGACGAGCAGATGAGAATGAACAATCATCTGAGTTCTCTGAATCAAGCTGGGATGAGCAATGCATCAACAATTCCAACCGCTTTCATAAGCAAAACCCAGCAGAATGTGTACCCTGCGAACACTCCGAAGTACTCCTCAAGTGTTCCTCCACAAACCACTGCCTTTATCTCAACGGGAAAATCAATCTGGATCATCTGAGTCTAGCTCATTTCAGAAGGCAGTCGATAGTGCTGTTGAGCAAGCTTTGAAAGCTCACGGAATTTCATCATCTTCAAAACCTCAACCTAGCAAACCTTCAAGCTACTGTGAAGCTCTCCCGTTGCTGAATGATTCAAATGTCTCAATAGTTCAGGCTTTTCTATCAAGCCATGAAGAGTTTTTGCAAGGAAATCTATTGCCACCACAATTTGAGATTGGGGACATGAGAGATTTTAATCAAAAGGATCTTGACAAGATGGACATCAAGTACCAAATGGCAATGGCTGTGCAAAGAGCTATAAACTTCATGAAGATGTATAGAAAAGACAGCTTCAAAGATTCAGACAGAAAGAGGATCGGGTTTGACAAGTCAAAGCTACGGTGCTACAATTGCGGTGAGATGGGTCATTTTTCACGAGAATGCACGAATCCGTCAAAGCCAGCCAATGATATTCGTGCGACTGAGGTGACTGAGGAGGAAAACAGCAAAGCTGCCGGAAAGAGGCATGAGGTGCAGAAGCCAAGCAGCTCAGCTCAAAGAATTGGGAATCATCCACACAAGGGAAATTCAAGTACAAACACAAAGGCCCTTGTCTCCCAAAAGGAGGTCCAAGTTGGTGTGGATTGGGATGATCAATTTCAAGAGCTGCAGAATCCTCTCAACATGGCAGGTATGGCCTTCACCTCAAATAATGAAGCATCCTCATCTACAGCTGCAAGTTCTGATGCATCACCCCTCGATGAGGTAAATCATAATCTTTGCACTCATGCTTGAATAAATAAGGTTACGTATTATAGATATCTTTAGGACGAAGTTTTGAAAGAAAATGCAAAACTTCGTCAATTAAATGCTGAATATGTTAAAGCCGACAAGATTTATGTTGAAAGGATAAAAACTCACCATGATGATGTAGCAAATCTTAAAATTAACAATTTTGTTAAGGAGAAAGATGTCATCTATAAAAATATAATTAATGAGTTAAAAGATGAAATTGAAAAATTGAAACTTGATGCTTCTGATAAAAGAGAAAAGGAAAAACAAGTTGAAAGATTTGAAGCATCATCCGAGCAATTGGATGATATTATCAGAGCACAAAGAAGTACTAAAGTTAAATCGGGGATAGGATATGATTATTCAGCGGTGCCTCCACCAATGAATGATAATTATACTAGTTTGCCCCACTTTAGCTATAATACTTCTCTTGATGAAGAGATGGCTTATGGGATTGGTAAAGTACCAAAACCAGTGAAATTCGTTCCTGCTGCCTCTCCATCAAATGTTCCAATTCGATCATCTGATAAGTTTAACGTCAACGTGTCTTGTGTAGCAGGTGATATAAATGGTGAATGTGGGAAGGTTAACCAGGGTTGTAAGCCAAAAGGAGAGTTAGAACCCCGTTTTGAGTCTTGTGTGGGTCTAACAAAAACGATTAACAATCCTGTCTGTAATAAAGTGTGTGAGTCAATGTTAGGTAGCTTAATGTCAGGATCAAAAGCTGTATTTTGTGAAAATTCTAGTGATGAGTGTCGTACAAATATTTGTAATGAAAGTGAATGCTCTTCTTCTGATTCAGAATGTGAAACTGTTTTTGATGAAACCATTGAAGTCAAGGTTAATGAACAGACTAGTCAGAGTTGCTCATCAACTGATCATAATGTAGAGAACTTAGTAAAAGAGAAATTAAGTTTTGTAAATGAAAAACCAAGCACTTCCTGTAAATATGTACCACCAAAGAAAACTTCATTTTCTCAAAATATTTCATATAACAACAGTTCTCAATATTATGAGTTCGATAGTGCTTATTACTATTCTCAACAAAAACCGAGGCATTCAAATTATTTTGCTTCAACATTTTCAAATGTTCATCGTTATCAGACAGATACAGGTTACAGACGTGTTAACCATACTACATCACCTTATCCCACGTATCTCAGTGATCAAGATATCTATAATTGCAATCAAAGAAAAAGTTGTTTTGTTTGTGGAAATCCTTCTCATCTTGCAAAACATTGCAAGAAATGGCATAAGCAACAAAGAGACTTCAACAGTAAGTTTTGTCAGACATTTCCTACGTTTAATGCTCAAACCAAGAAAATGCCTAACCAAACTTACACTTCAGCCAGTGAGATGGATTTTAGACCCAAAAGAAATGAGAAACCCAAGAAACCTTTCTGGCTAACCCAAAGAGAAAGGAAGCGGTTAGCTAAGGGGTCTGAAGCTGAAAAGCCCAAGAACCCTTCAAAAGTTTTCACCAAGGCTAACCAAGAAGATTTTGTATTTAAACCTAAACTGAAACGAAGGCAATCCAGAAAACCGTTTCAAAACCGAGGGAATCATAATTCAAGTTCCTCGAGGGATTGCTCTTCAGATTCTGATTCACCAAAAGATTACATTTTTAGAAATCACAAAATTAAACTTGGTGATTTTGTGTTTAATTTTCCCGAGACAAGTGCGTCTCGAGAAACCCTCCACTAACTTGTTGGTTCGTATGTGTAGGGTCAGCCTGGAAGGCCTATCAATAGTATTTGGTACTTAGACAGTGGCTGCACCTGACACATGACAGGAGACGAGTCGTTGTTGTTTGACATCAAACCATTCGACGGTGGACATGTTTCCTTTGCCGGTGACATTGGAGGAGAAATAATCAAACAAGGGAATGTCTCAAATGGTACTTTGACCTTTGATGAGGTCAACCCGGTGGAACAGCTCAACCACAACCTCCTTAACGTATCTCAAATTTGTGATAAGAAATTCTCAACCCTATTTACAGAAATAAATGTCTTATATTGAAACTAGGTTTCAAAGTCCCTGAAGAGTGGATCATGTTGCGTACTCCGAGGCACAACGATGCATACATTCTGGACATGAGAAGTAATTATTCCATGCGTTCTGCTTCTTGCTTGATGTCCAAGGCCTCGGAGAACGATTCATCATTATGGCATCAACGTTTGGGTCACGTCAACCTTAAGAACTTGAATAAGTTGGTTAAAGGTGACCATGTGAGGGGCTTGCCTGTAAAATCTTTCCATTGTGCTGAAAAATGTTTATCTTGCTCTAAATGCAAACAGCACAAAATCCCTCACAGACCCAAGACCGTCAATTCCATAACCTCCACTC
Organism: Bidens hawaiensis; assembly: GCF_021521415.1. Classification (NCBI taxonomy): domain Eukaryota; kingdom Viridiplantae; phylum Streptophyta; class Magnoliopsida; order Asterales; family Asteraceae; genus Bidens; species Bidens hawaiensis. Next base: position 927 of record NW_027496603.1, on the reverse strand, counting down.
TCCAGCTGTTGCACATGGACCTCTTTGGTCCAATTCAACCAATGGCAATAGGTCAAAAAGCCTATTGTCTGGTTATTACTGACGATTTCTCGCGTTTCAGTTGGACATTTCTGTTAGGGCACAAAGACGAGACATCGTAGTTTCTGCTCAGGTTCATTGTGTTGGTAGAAAATCAAACTGACAAGAAGGTGAAGTGTATCAGAAGTGACAATGGTACAGAATTTTGCAACAAGGTGGTGAATGAATTCTGTCACAACAAGGGAATTCTTCATCAACTCAGCACACCTTACACTCCCGAACAAAATGGGGTGGCTGAACGAAGAAACCGTACGTTGATTGAAGCCGCTAGAACAATGCTGTCATATTCAAAACTACCATTAATTTTCTGGGGTGAAGTCATCAACGCAGCTTGCTTTACCCAGAATCATGTGCTTCTGAACAAAAGATTGAACAAGACTCCATATGAGGTCTTCTATGGAACAAAGCCAAGGGTAAATTTCTTCAGAACGTTTGGATGTCCCCGTACCATACTCCAAACCAATGCTGGAACAACCTCCAAGTTTGCTGAAAAGGCGGATGAGTGCTATTTTGTTGGTTATTCTGCCGACAAATGTGCTTATCAGGTATACAACAAGAAAACCAGAGTGATCTTGGAGTCTTTCAACATTTATTGGCAAGAATTGAACCTTACGGATGCACGTAATGGTCCGGACTGGATGTTTGATTATGAAAGTTTGTTCAAGCAGTTTCGTGGGATGTATGTGACACCCGTTGTACCAGCAATTTCCCCTGTTGATTCTGCACCCGTTCAACCTGATGATAATCAATCTGTTTAGATGCATGCTGTATTGAGAAATCTTGGAGATGTTAACATAGCTGCTCCTGCACCCGTACTTAATGTACAACCCGTGGCTAATCCACCAGTCC